>NC_137042.1:27711778-27759278 GCF_032717465.1 Coenobita brevimanus
AATCCTGTTTTGCACTCCTCCCTCCTCTCCTTAATCTCTCTCTCTCTCTCACACTCACTCACTCTCTCTCTCTCTCTCTCTCTCTCTCTCCATTTTTGCAATTTTCTCCCTTTCTGTCCTTCCCATCTCACCTCCTCTTCTCCCCATCTCTACTCCCTTTCCTCCCCCTCACCTTCACCCTCCTCATCAACCCCTTCACCTCATTTTACCACAAGCCCTCAACTTTCCTCAACCAGGATCCAATATTTTCAACTTTTTCTTTTTTCATCGGTAAGCATTTTTCTCACCAATCTACGTATATTCCATCAAAAAGCAATATATATATATATTTTTTTTTACCTATCTTACATGTTTTCACTAATTTGCATTTTACACTATCACAAAATTTTTCATCAATTTTTTTGTCTACCTTTTTTACAATTTACTATTTTTCACGAATTTTCAGCTTCAGTCACCAATCTGTAGTTTTCTCATAATCTCAAAAATCTGGCTCATATCTATATTTTTCCAATGGTTTTCACACTATTATCTATTTTTCCAATGGTATTCACACCATACTTTTTCCAATGTTTTTCACGCTGTTTTTTTTTGTTTTTCGCACTATCTATTTTATTCCAATTTCTCATACTGTTTTCTCCAATGTTCTTCACACTGTTCTTTCCAATGCTTTTCACACCGCTCATCGGTTTCATCATCAGTCGTTACTTCCATCACAGTCACCTATGTTCTCGCCTATTTCCTAAACCATTTTTTTTTTTTTCCAATCAGAATTAAATCACAATCTTTCACCTTTTCTCAAAACCATTAATATTTTCACTGTTCTTTTTTCTTTTTACCAGTCATTATTTTTTTCATCGATCTATAATTTTAAGCGAATTATTACTTTCACTATCAACTTCCAATCATTTTTTTAAATTTAATTGTCAACTTCTAGTATATTTTTCCTTTTTTTCTTTTTCTTTTTTTTCTTTAAATCTGGAACTGTGTTATCCCCTACCCAGCTTTCTTCCCGACCAGAGCAAACATTCATCTATCATCTGCCCCCCCCCCTTGCTCTCTCTCTCTCCCTCTCTATTTATCTATATCTCTTATGTATCCTCACTTGCACTTATTAGCATTTATTTTCACCGATTAATATGTAGATATTTTGTACTCTCTCTCTCTCAAATATTCCTCCCTAATCAACATACCATCACTCTGTATCTATTTTTATTTTCTTCCTGTAATTTTTCTTCCACCAATTAATACGCAATTTTTTCCTTGTCTTTTCCAGGTAAGGAGGGGAATATCGAAACTTCAAGGTAATATATTGTTAAAAAATAAAAATAAAAAGTCAGCATAATTTTACATTCTTGGTTCAGAATTTTTACTTAGTTTTTCCTGAGTTTTTCTACGCTTTTTTCTTGGATCTGGTGTTGAGAAGTGGGTAGGTGATAATTTCTCTCTCTCTCTCTCTCTCTCTCTCTCTCTCTCTCTCTCTCTCTCGTAATCCTCTTCAACACCATTACCCCTAATCTCATCCCCAACATTCTTTGGCACTCCACACACACACTCACACACACACACACACACACACACACACACACACACACACACCTCTCTTTCTCTCTCCCTCTCAACCCCAAAACATCTCTGCCTGCCTCCATGCTGTGACAAATAGCCTTCGTCTGGCTGGTGAAGGGGTAGGGCGAGGCCAGACAAATGACACATCCCCCTCTGGCAGATGCTGAGGGGGAGGGGAAAAGAAGAGGGGTGGGGGAGAGGGGGAGGGGGGAGAGAAAAGGGAAGAGGGGGAGGGGTGGAGGGAAGGGGGCGATGAATCCTGCGGTGATAAAAGCAAGGGACGAATTTTTCAACCCCGAGTGTGAGAAAAATAACATCGTAAAGTGAAGAGATGGAGTGAGACTGACGTGAAAGGAAAATCGAAGAAGAGGAAAAGAAAAAGAAAAATGGAAATAGGGATGAATCAGATGTGCGGGTGAAGGGGAAATGATTGACGGAAATAGGGATGAATCAGATGTGCGGGTGAAGGGGAAATGATTGCTGTTAAGTTCGTCAGTAAAATATATAATTAAACCTTACACCACGAAGAAGAAAACAAAACATTAGGGTATGGCGAAACAAATGATGGCGTTCTCCTCTGGCGTCTGTCGGAAGTGGGTGAGAAAGGGGGGAAGTGGGGAGGGGAGAAGAAGGGGAGGTGGGGAAGTGGGGAAGGGGGGAAGGGGTCGAGGGGGCAATGGATCCTGCAGTGATAAATCAAGAGACGAATGTTAAAAAGCGAGAAAAATAAAAATGCAAGGAGAGGGAGAGGTGGGGCGAGATTGATGATAAAAATTAATATATAAATAAATACTTAAACAAGAAAATAAGTAAAAATAAAAAGGGAGGTGGGCTTGATGTGCGGGTGAGGCGGGAATTATGATATTTAATTAAGAAGCAAAACTAAATAATGATGCGTAAAGAAAGAACGACAGGAGTGACAGCAAACAAATGATGACATCCCCTCTGGCGTATGCTGGAGGGGAGGAAAGGGGGAGGGCAGAAGGGGAAAGAGGAAGTGTAAGGGAAGGAGAGGAAGGGAGAAGGGGAAGGGAGAAGGGGAAGGAAGAAGGGAGAGGAAGGGAGGAAGGGAAAAGGGGAAGGAAGAAGGGAGAGGAAGGGAGGAAGGGAAAAGGGCAAGGAGAGGGGGAGAAGATGAAGAAGGGAGAAGGGGAGCGAGGGGGTGTAAAGGAGGGAAAGGAAGTGCAGGAAGGGAGAAGGGGAAAGACGAGGGTTTAAGGAGGGACAGGTTGGGGGGGTAGGGGGAAGGGGAAGGACGAGGGTGTAAGGGAGGGAGTGGAAGGGGGGAAGGGAAAAGGGGAAAGACGAGGGTGTAAGGGAGGGAGTGAAAGGTGGGGGGGAGAGAGAAGGTGAGGGAGGGGAGTGTAAGAGAGGGGGTAATGAATCACAGCAATAAAATGAACACTAATCTTTCAACCTCCTTACGAGAAAAAATCTGGACCTTAAGAAAGACACCGTACTGAGGAGCGGGATAAGAGACAGATGTGTGGGTGCAGAAGAATGATAAGAATGATTCGTACGCCATGTTATCAAACCGTAGCAGAAAGCAAGGCGTAATCTTTCTGAATCAGGGAGAGAAGGAGATTGGGAATTAAAAAAAAATATATAACATGGTGAGAAGAGGAGGTTGGTCGAGATTGATGGGTGGTGGCTAAGGAGAAATTGATGATCCACCTTTTCTTCCAAGACGTTTTTCCCAAGCTGAATGAAATCGTCCGGTAAAAGGAAGAAGTTAGTAAAGCAGTGCCGTAAGGAAGGGACTGCTGCGTAAGATGACGTAGATGAAATGAGTGAAAATAAGTGTGCAACGAGAGAAAATCATCACTGCCTTTACCCTTACCCCATTACGATATATGGGGTGGGTAGTAGAAATTGCCGTAGCAACGCCAGGCTCATCTGAACGTGAACCCGGTGGACTGAAGGCTGAATTTGCCCTCCTCCACCATCCTCCTTTCGGGGGGATCGGGAGGGAGTTGAGGGACGTTTGTATACCCAGGCAGTGGAGCCGGCCAGCTATATCGGTGCCACCACGTGAAGGCGTCCCCCTCCGGCACCAAAGGGAGTGGGTACGATTCACACACACACACACACACACACACACACACACACACATCCTGTTCATCATTATCACTGTGGTTCTCCAAGTTGAGACAGTGAGGGAACCATCGTCAACTCGCTAATTGCCTTGTTACGATTCAGTGTGTGTGTGTGTGTGTGTGTGTGTGTGTGTGTGTGTGTGTGTGTGTGTGTGTGTGTGAGAGAGAGAGAGAGAGAGAGAGAGAGAGAGAGAGAGAGAGAGAGAGAGAATTATCACACAAAACAATGGTGTCCTTGTGGTATTTTAAAAGCTCTGTAACCTTTTCCTCCCCCCTCACCCTCACCCAATCCCTCTAATCCACAATCCTTCTAATCCCCAAACCCCTAATCCATGATCTCTCTAATTACAAATCCTAATCCCCAATCCCTCTTATCCCCAATCCTCCTAATCCCAATATTTTTACTCCCAATACTTTCAATCCAAATCCCTTTAAACCCAATTCCACCAATCCCCAATCACCCCAATCCCACTAGTCCCGAAGCCCACCAATCCCCAATCCCTCTAATCCTCAATACCACTAAATCCCAATCCTCCGTCTGCCCCACTAGGCTTCACTAATCCGGAGCCTCATCAGCGTGGCCGGATAATTTGACTCATTATCCCGCAACCGGCCAGCTGGTGTGCCTTTCATCCCCACACCCCACTCCCCTCTCCTCCCCTTCCCCATTCCCCTTATATCCCCTCCCGACACTCCTCAAGCCAGTGCCTCACCTCGCCCTCTTAGCTCTCGCTCTCCCTATCCCCCTCCCCTTACCTCCTTCGTACTTTCCCCCCCCATCCCCTTACCCCTCCCCTCACTCCTCTCGTCCCCATCCCCTTTTCTTCCCTCCCGATACTCCTCCAACCTGTCTCTCACCTCGCCCTCTTAGCTTTCTCTCTCCCTCTCCAATAACTCTGTCTATCTGTCCCTATCTATCTATCTGTCTATTTCGCTGTTTATCTATCTGGGGATTCTCTCTCTCTCTCTCTCTCATGAAACTTTTTCCTCCACCTCCTCGCTTTTGCTCCTCATCCCCGCCTCCTCCATTACCGTTTTTCTTTCTCTTCTTCTTCCTCTTCCTCTTCTCTCCTCCTATGTTTCCATTAATTTTCTCTTCTTCTGAGCCTGTCTTCTCTCCTCTTCCAATTCTAGCCCCTCCTTCTCCTCTTTCGCCACTTCCTGCTCCTTCTCCGATTTCTTCCCCCTCGACCTCCTTCTCTTGTTACTTCTTCCTCCTCCTCCACCTCCTCCTCCTCTTCCTCCTCCCCTTCTTCCTTTAATGGAATTTTTCACTACTTTCGATACTTTGACTCTTCCTTCTTCACTCAAACTTCCAACCATTATCATCATCATCATCATCATCATCATCACCATCACCACCACCACACAATCATCACTATCACCATCACCACCACAATCATCATCATCATCATCATCACCACCACCACACAATCATCACCATCACCACCACAATCATCATCATCACGATCTCCCTCCTCCTCTTCATCATCATCATTATCACCACCACCACAATCATCATCACACAACAACAGTGGTGGTGGCGTAAGATAAGAGCACAATAGAACGTGTCTCAACCATGTCTCAGAGATGACATCCGGTACAATGGACGGTCTCTTGTCTTCGTCCCCCCCCCCTCTCTCTCTCTCTCTCTCCCTTTCTTCTCCTTCATCTTCTTCTCGTTCCATTTCCTTCCACAAGTAACATCCCGACTGCTTGGCCATTTCGAGAGAGAGAGAGAGAGAGAATGAATTATTGCCAGGCACTACTAAGTCGCGCACCGGATGATAACCATCTATATGTACTGTGTATATACAATGTGGGTATGACAGCAATACGTATGCACTGTTTACACAATATGAGTATGTAAAGACCTTGACCTGGTTGTTCAGCGCGACACACCTTCACGGTATGGCGAAGAATTGTGTGAAGTTATATCAAAATCTGTCCATGCAGGCAGAAGTTACAGAGCGGACACGAAATAGCGGACGCACTGACGGAACCGCACATACCTATAATGCCCGACTGGTTTGACCGGTAAGGGGGACTAAGGCATTTTATTTTATGTTTAATTCTGTATCTTCATTTTATCAATCTATCTACCTATCTATCTGTTATTTCTACTCTTCTATTTCTTCTTTTGTCCTCTCCTCCTCTTCCTCATCCTCTTCTTCTTCTTCTTCTTCCCAAATTACGAATACGTCCGGCCTCAACAACAGCAGTAACGACAACAATAACAACTCTCCTCTGTTTTCCTCTCCCCGCCTCTCCTTCCCTCCCTCAACAACAGCAGTAACGACAACAACAACTCTCCTCTGTTTTCCTCTCCCCGCCTCTCCTTCCCTCCCTCCTTTCTCTCCCACCTTCTTCCTCCCCTCCCATCCATTTCTCTCACCTTCTCTTCTCTCCCTTATCTCTCCCCCTTCCTCCTCCCTTTCTCTCCCTTTCCTTTCATTCTCCCACCGTCCCCTTTCTCCCACATTTCTCTCTCTCTCTCTCTCTTTTCTCTCTCTTAAATTCTAGAGGCCGAATTAGAAAGTCGCAGTGTCACTTCAAGGCGGAAATGAAAGACGAAGAAGAAGAACGAGGAGGAGGATTACACAGGATTACACAGGAAAGCAAACAGCAACAGACCTTATGGTCCTTTCGAGGCTGCTTGTTAGAGAAAACTATGACTACAAGATCTAACTCTACATGTTGAAGGATAAGGATAGGAAAGCAAGAAGGCTCCCCCCACCACCAAACCCTCCAGGAAAAAGTGAGAAAAACCACCATGCAGCATGGAAAAACTGACATGGAAATTTTATAGGAAACATTGGAAAGGAAAAGTCACATTCTATAATACTTTATCTACAAGCTACCCGATAGAGTAACCTGAAAGAGAAAGTAAACAAATAAAATAATAGTTACGGCATGACATTATAAACCAGTTACATTGAGTTAATGGGAAGTCTGTGGACATAACGTGGAAGCTACACACTGCATAGTGTGGATGTTTAGGGGTGGTGCAGCAGCCTTGCCTGGCGCTTTTAAGGTAGGCAGCAGTCAATCAGGCCCTAGCTCCGTTTGCTCCACTGAGACAAGGAACTCTCCCATGTGGGACAAGTACACAAGTTTCATCCTGAAGCAGTGACCCCTGGTACATTCAAAAAATCCCGATGGTGGTCACTTGACTAACAGGGACCCTCAGTGATCCACAGCCCATCACAGGTCGAAAGTAAGAGTAGTGACCGTTAACTCAGGGTTATCTGTGCAGCTCCTAATCTGTGCTTATATTGCTTTCTTTGCGCTGGGGAGACTGAAAAGTATATAGGACGGGTGTCTCAGATAAAAGGGGACTGCACAGTGCACAGTGTGGATGTGCAATGCACAGAGTGGATGTTTAGGGGTGGTGCGGCAACCTTCCCTGGCGCTTTTTAGGTAGGCAGCAGTCAATCAGGCAATAGCTCCGTTTGCTCCACTGAGACAAGGAACTCTCCCATGTGGGACAGTACACAAGTTTCATCCTGAAGCAGTGACCCCTGGTACATTAAAAAAATCCCGATGGTGGTCACTTGACTAACAGGGACCCTCAGTGATCCACAGCCCATCACAGGTCGAAAGTAAGAGTAGTGACCGTTAACTCAGGGTTATCTGTGCAGATCCTAATCTGTGCTTATATTGCTTTGTTTGCACCGAATAAATTGGAAATGTATAATATCGTGACGCAACACTATGTACGGGTACATTGTTTACGGGGTGTCTTGTAGACTAAGGGGGCATGAACTTACATGTACCGTAGCTATAAAAGCAAGTTATTCGGACAGAAAAAGAGTCAGCTGAGGATTTTCATGCAAATACTTGTCTAATTTGTTTTTGAATGTCTCAATTGAGATACTGTTCACGGTATCTGAGGGTAATCTGTTCCAGATATTTACAACTCTGTTAAAGAAGAAGTATTTTGCTTCGTGGGATTGGAATCGTTTTCCCATGATTTTGCAGCCATTACTTCTGGTTTGACTCGACCGGTCTATATCAAAATATTTATTCATGTCTAAGTTGTCATATCCCTTCATGATTTTGAAAACTTCAATAAGGTCCCCTCTTAACCTGCGCTTCGTTAGGCTAAATAATTTAAGTTCTTCAAGGCGTTCCTCATATGGTTTGTTTCTAAGTCGTGGTACCATTTTTGTGATTCTTCGCTGAATTTTCTCTAATTTTTCAATGTCCTTTCTGTAGTACGGAGACCAGAATTGCACACAATACTCAAGATGGGGGCGCACTAGCGAGTTGTACAAGGCAAGTATGGCTTTTTCCGATTTAAACTCGAAAGTTCTTCCAATAAAACCCACTAGCTTGTTTGCAATTTTTACCGCATCGGTACACTGCTTGCTTGGTTTTAGGTCATTTGATATTATTACACCAAGATCCTTTTCACTGTCTGTACTTGATAACTGAATATTGTTCATTTTGTAATTTGCATGGACATTGTTACTTCCAATATGAAGTACTTTACATTTTTCTGTGTTGAATTTCATTTGCCATTTTTCTGCCCAGCTTGCTAAAGTATTAAGGTCATTTTGTAACTGCTGCCACTGTAATTTTGAAGTGACTTTACTGGTTATTTTAGTATCATCTGCAAATTTGGATACTTTACAATTTAGACCCTCATCAATGTCATTTATATAGATAATAAAAAGTATCGGTCCAAGTACTGAGCCTTGGGGAACGCCGCTGATCACATTACGCCATTTGGATTCCTTTCCGTTTATCACAACTCGCTGTTTTCGGTCTGACAGCCAGTCTTGTAACCATTTTAGCGTCTTTCCTTTTATTCCATGTGCTTCTATTTTTCTCATGAGACGCTTGTGAGGGACAGTGTCAAATGCTTTCTGAAAGTCGAGGTAAATTATATCTACTGCTCTTGAGTCATCGTATGATTTGTAAACATCATGGAAGAAGTCCAGTAAGTTAGTTAAGCATGAACGACGATGTCTGAATCCATGTTGCGAGTCTTTAATTATATTATTTTCTTCTAGATAATTAACTATTTTATCTCTTATGATTTTTTCCATTAACTTGCACACTACTGATGTTAAGCTGATTGGTCTGTAATTTCCTGGGTGCGACTCATTTCCTTTTTTGAAAATTGGTGTTACATTTGCTAGTTTCCATTCGTGTGGAACTTTCCCAGTACTTAATGATTTATTGAATAAGACAGAGAGTGGCAGCAGTAACTCATGTTTTGCTTCTTTGAGAATTCTCGGTGATATTTTATCGGGGCCAGGGGTTTTGTTTATGTCCGTACTATTTATGGCTGAAAGGATATCATTATTATGGATAGCATAGTTACTAAGGACTGTGCTATTTGCTTGGTTTGTGGGTAACAGTAGGTTTCTGGTGGTGTTTTCTACTGTAAAAACAGACGCAAAGTAATCGTTAAGAATGTTTGCCATTTCGACCTCATTTTCAGTGTGTCTGCCATTGTTTGTTTCTAGAGGACCTATTGATGTAGTCATAACCTTTTTCTTTCTAATGTAACTGTAAAATTCTTTAGGATTTGATTTGCACGTATTAGCAATGTGGATCTCCAGTGCTCTTTTGCTTTGTTTAATAAGTCTTTTCGATGTGCGGCGTAGATTATCGTACTGTAATTTATCATCATTATTTTGTGTAGCTTTATATTTATGGTATGCCTGTTTTTTGGCTATTAAGTTACTTTTTATTTCACTGGACCACCACTTTGGTTTACTATTTCCAGCTGGACGTCTGTTACGTAGTGGCACACATGACTTTACCACTTCATTAAATTTTTCGGTGAATAATTCCCATGCTTGGTTTATGTCATCGGTTTCAGACATTTGATTCCAATCTGCAGTTGCAAGTAGCGCTCTGAGCCTGTTGAAATTAGCTCTACGATAATCTGGGACCTTTTCTTTGCTCTCCGTTTCTTTTACTTTTTCAGTAGTAATATTAAACTGTATAGTTCGATGATCACTGGAACTAAACTCAGGTCCTATTTCAACGTTGTTGACTAGGTTATCATTTGTAGTCAAGATGATGTCTAGGATATTGTTTCCTCTCGTTGGGTATTCTACGTGTTGGGAAAGGGCGCTTTCCTGAAGATTCGTATAAAGCTCTTGTCCTGAGTGTGCTGTCAGTGGTTCACCCCACTTTGTTACCGGTAGATTAAAGTCTCCAAAAATTACGCTATCCTCTTGACAACAAATTTCCGCAATTTGATCATAAAGTTTTTCATCTGTCTCAGTTGACTGTGCTGGCGGACGATAGATGAGACATATATTTATTTTGTGTGAATTAATACTTAGCTGAACATAACTGGCATCTATGTTGGTAATACTGGGTTTGGATAGCACAAGGGGATGGAGACTAGTTTTCACATATAGTAAAACACCGCCACCAGCTCGATGTGGTCGCTCACAGCTGAAAATATTGTACCCTGTTAGTGAGTATTCCGCTAGAAAGTCACGGTCAGATGTGTTAATCCAGGACTCTGTGATGCCAATGATGTCATAATTTTCTAGGTAAATTAGGGATTCTAAATCCTCAAACTTGTTGAGGAGGAGGAGGAGGAGGAGGAGGAGGAGGAGGTGGAGGAGGAGGAGGAGGAGGAGGAGGAGATAAATTAGTGAAATGGGTGGAAAACGGGTGAGAGAGAGAGAGAGAGAGAGAGAGAGAGAGAGAGAGAGAGAGAGAGAGGTCTGAGGTACAAGAAAGAAGACATGGGGAAAGAGAGAAGGGGAGTAAATCGGGGGAGGGGGAGGGAGGGAGGGGGAGAGGGAAAGACGGATTGGAGAAGGTCAAGGCCAGAGGGTGGGAGGGGGGGAGGGGGAATAGAAAGGGAGGGGGAAATGGAAAGTAGAAAAGATAAGTGGAAAGGGGAAATACATGGACTTGGGGGAGGACGGGGAAGGGAGGGGGCGGGGAAGGGAAGAGAGTGAAAGAAGGAAAACGAAGGGAATGTAAGAGAGAGAGAGAGAGAGAAAGCGGTGTATCTCACTACGGGAGGGGAAAGGGAAGTTGGGTGGGGAAGGAGGGAAGAAGAAAATTATAGACGAGGAGGAGGAGAAGGAAAAAGTAGGATGGAGGGAGGGAAAGGAAGGGATAGATGACAGGGGAGAGAAAGGGGTTGTGAGGGGGAGGGAAAAGGGGGTAAAGGGAGTATACGAGAGGGGGAATTATGGATGAGGGGAAGAAAATGAAATAAGAGAGAAGAGAAAGGGAACGATATGAGAGAGAGAGAGAGAGAGAGAGAGAGAGAGAGAGAGAGAGAGAGAGAGAGGAGGCTGCAACATCTCTCTCCTTTTAGTTAACTGCGCCATTATCTGGATTACACAAACAGGGCATTAGAGCAATTGAGAGAGAGAGAGAGAGAGAGAGAGAGAGAGAGAGAGAGAGAGAGAGAATACAGCAATACAGTTTAATATGACGTCACTGTATTCATACAGTTTATGGAAGGTTTACAGGATTTTGTGTGTGTGTGTGTGTGTGTGTGTGTGTGTGTGTGTGTGTGTGTGTGTGTGTGTGTGTGTGTGTGTGTGTGTGTGTGTGTGTGTGTATTTATGCAAATCAGTTCATGCATAATTTACTGTACCAGCTTTAGCGCATTAATTTCTCTCTCTCTCTCTCTCTCTCTCGTTTCTTCTATTTCTCCACCCTCTTTCATTTTTTCGGTCTGCGTCTTTCATCCTCTCTCTCACTCTCTCTCTCTCTCTGTAGCCCACATGCTTTTTTCTGTCGCATCCTTTGATGCTCTCTTTTCCAATTTCAGGTTTTCTCTCGTGACCTGGCTTCTCTTCATGACTCAACTAACTCTTTCATTTCTCTCTCTCTCTCTCTCTCTCTCTCTCTCTCTCTCTCTCTCTCTCTAAATAGCCCCATTCATCCTCCAAGTGTTTCCAGGCTGGTAAACTGATAATCCTCGTACATTATGTCTGGATAAAAAAATAAATAAATAAATATAATGATGAGACAGATAGATACACAGACAGATAGATGGGTAGACATATGGACAGATAGATGGACAGATAAGACTGAAATATAAAAATAGACCGACATAGACAGAAAGGTAGACAGACAGAGAGACAGACAAACAGATTCATACAGACAGGCAGAATGAAAAAGATAAATATTTCACTTGTTCCGAAAGTTTGTGATTTTTTTCCTGTATATTTTAAAGTCGGTCTCTCTCTCTCTCTCTCTCTCTCTCCACACAGTGACAAGAGAGGGTTATGATGATCCTAGAAATTAATGATACTCTCTCTTCCAATTCTATTCATGACTCATTCATCTTATTCTGAATATCTTTAAAAATATTCTTTAAGAAATCCATTTAATATTCACTAAAATACCTGAATTACCTGTGAGACTTTTTTGTCACCTTTACTAGCTTTACCTGCATTTTAGCGTTAGAGAGGGGCGCCGTCACGTGGTGGCACCGATACTTCTGGCCGGATCTACTGCCTCATTAAGCAAAGGTCCCTCGCCTCCCTCCCTATCCCCAGAAAGGAGAAGGATGGTGGACTGCCGGGTCAGGACAACCTCAGCCTGCAGCCCACCGAGTTCACGTTTCAAATGACCCGGGGATATAGCCATATTTACCAACTTACTATTCATTATCATTCACGATATTCCATACATTTATTAATTATCTCTGCGCCCGAGTCATTTACTTGGGCCTGGGCTGAATTAAATTTCGCATTGCACTTACTCCTAAAATTTCGCATATATTTCCCAGGTTTAATTAACTTTGCAATTTGTTCTCGGGATTAATCTGGTCTTGCGAAGCTTCGTTGTAATTCTGATCACCCAATTCTCTCTCTCTCTCTCTCTCTCTCTCTCTTTGGAGGGGGAAATTAATTTTTTTTTTTTTTTTTTTTTTTTTTTTTTTTTTTTTTTGGTGGTGGTGGTGGTGGTGGGGAATTTTGGCTAATGTATGGAGGCTGACATTGCTTCTTTATTACGGGATTTATTTTTGTGTTTTTATTGTGAGTTATATTCATTTTTACTGATGGTAGATTTGGATACTCTGAAGATGATTTAGTGGATGATGATGATGATGATGTGATGATGATGATGATGATGATGGTGGTGGTGGTGGTGGTGATAATGATGATGATAATGCTAACAGCAAGAATGCAGTTTAATATGATGTTATTGTACGCATGGAGTTTATGCAGAGTTTACAGGATTTTGCATGTGTGTGTGTGTGTGTGTGTGTGTGTGTGTGTGTGTGTGTGTGTGTGTGTGTGTGTTAAGAGTGGCAATTTATTTTCGCACTTTTCCTTTATTTCACTAAGTTAATCTCTCTCTCTCTCTCTCTCTCTCTCTCTCTCTCTCTCTCTCATTCAGTTAAAAGTGAGTCATAGGAGCAAGAGAGTGTCAACAGGAATATCCATTTGACATTACATTCTACTTCTTCTTCATTATAATAATAATAATAATAATAATAATAATTATTATTATTTATTATTATTATTTCTTTTTCTTCCTCTTCTTCCTTCTTTCATGTTTGTTCTTCTTCTTCTTCTTCCTCCTCCTCCTCCTCTTTTTTTCTTTCCCTTCCTCCTCTTCCTCTTCTTTCTCTTCATCCCCTTCTTCCTCTTTTTTCTTCGTTGTAACTTTTTTTTCGTTTTCTTTTTTCTTTTTTATCTTGATCTTTGTCTTCATCCTCTTCTCTTCCCCTTTTTCGTTATTTTTTTTTTTCTTCTGAAGGGATAGTTATGGTAATCTGGTCCCACACTTTTTTCTCAATACAGATTTATTCTTAGAAGTTAGAGATAATTTTTCCCCCTCACTCCCCCCTCCCCCCTTCCCTGTTGCTCTGTTCACCAAAGTTAGAGAGATTTATTCCACAAAGTTACACGCACGGTATTTTTTTCCTTCATCACATTTTTTTTTTCCATTTTTTTTGTCCTTTCCGACAAGGAGAGTATGTTTTCATCTCTGTTTGTCTGTTTGTTTGTCAGCGGGACTGCTCAAAAACTAAGAGAGAGATTTGGATCAAATTTGGTGGGTAGATAGCCCATGTCCCAGTGAACAATCCATTAACTTTTGGGACCGACCCGGATCGTATTACAGATTCTGGATCCGGAAAACACTTTCTGCGAAACCTTAATCAATGATGAGGAAACCTAACCCATTATGAAGAGTGGTCTGGAAATTACGTTGCACACCTATCCATCAGATTACATTTAAATCCAGTAACAACTTTTTTAGACATCTTGAACACAAACTAACAAGCAAACACGCAAAGTGACAGGGAGGCGCGGGTGAATGCATAACCTCCAACATCGCCGGCGGAGGTAATAAAGAATACAGCCAATATTGCAGGCATCGATATCATCCGTCCAGTCCTGTTATATTTGTTCCAGCGACCAGGCCAGACAAAGGCATGCAAAATACCTGCTAACGATACAGGCCAGGTGGGGGAGTGGGGGAGTGCATGAGAAAGCAAGTGAGTGAGTGAAATAAGGCAGCTGCAATCTCCTGTTTTTGGCTCTAGGAGTAAGTGAGTGAGTGACTGAGTATGCGTGTGAGTGAGTGAGTGAATGAGTATGAGTGTGAGTGTGTGTGTGAATGAGTATGCGTGTGAAGGAGTGAGTAAATGACTGAGTATGCGTGTGAATGAGTATACGCGTGAGTGAGAGAGTGAATGAGTATACGTGAGTGAGTGCACCAAACAAGGGAGCGGGTCTAACGAGGTGGTTCGTGACTAATTAACGCAGACTGATGCACAAAGGGAATTTTTGAGACTAGGTTCCTACTTTTTTTTTTTTTTTTTTTTCTGCGTCTGGGAGGGTGTATGAAAAAATGTGTCTGTCTTTGCGTCTGTATTTGTATGTATGCTTGTCTGTCTGTCTGCATCAGTGAGTGAATAAGTGAGTGATCAACACATTGTCTACGTTTCTGCCTGAGAATTTGTGAGGGAGGGGGGAAGGGAGGGAGTGGGTGAGTGAGTGATATCAGTTATTATCATATACTTTGTCTCAATGAATGAATGAATGAAAATATTAATGTATGTATGTGTGAAAGAATGAATGAGCGAATGCAAGAAAAAATGTACAAATGAATAAATGAAAGAAAAATACATGAATGATAATCTGCTCTGAATTATCCTATTATTATCACCAATTACGATACATCTTATCAAGCCTTCTTATCTGTAACCCTTATCTATTCGTCTGCTTATCTACCCCGTTCTATCTATTACTCTAAAAGTCTATTCCCCAGTCCCAGTGCTATCTATCAGGTGCCAGGCTCGCTATCTATCACTATCTATTGCTTTTATCTATCAGGGTCAATCTGTAAATCCAAATCAGGGGGCTTACTGTGCTTTAAATCAGCTATCACAGTATTAAATTATCTATCGGTCTATTATTTATCTATCCATCTATTTTTTATCTATCATTTAAAAACTAATCCTGTGCATCTATCAAAGGTTAAGATGTCTATGTGTTATTAATCTATACGATGGTTACCTTAATTTGCGTTTTATCTATCAATCCACATAATTTATCTATTAATCTATTACTGATGCAGATACATCATTTACGCATCTATCGTTCCATTAACTATCAGCTATTTCATCTATCAGTCTATTCTCAATCTATCACCCTCATCTATCAGTCTATTCTCAATCTATCTATACATTATCCACACCCATCCCTCACCCACCAACCAATCAATCACAATCTATCACCCTCATCTATCAGTCTATTCTCAATCTATCGCCCTCATCTATCAGTCTATTGTCAATCCATCATACTAATCTACCAATCTATCACGTACTCACTTCAAGCCATGCTCTAATAATAACCAATCTGCATATACACCTTTCTGATCTGCCCAGGTGTATTGATACCAAGGTGAATGTCGATGTGAGAGGATGTGAGATAGTTTTAATTTTCTACTTACGGGGATATATATATTTTTTTTTTGGTGGTTCGTTTGTAAGTTTGGTATGTGTTTGTATTCGTCTGTCTGTCTATCTATTTATTTATCTATCTTCTTTCACTAGGTTAATATTTTCTTGACTGGCTGTATGTTGTCTTCCTAACAAGGCAGTGTGTGCAATTTACACACACACACACACACACACCAGTACGTCTAAAAGCGAATCAACCCCCGTATTTCTGACAACGCACATCTTTCTTATCTGAGTTAAATACGGAAAAAATACGCAATGACGCAGAACTGGGGTCACGATACGCCGATTTCAACGGCACGTATTCTCGCTGGTTAAGGAAGCTCCCTGACACCTTTTCCTAAGCGATTTATTTTGTTTCCTATGGTCTTTTTCGTGTTACATAAATCATTGTAAAATAGCCATTCTCTTCCCAGACAACCTACAAAAAGATATTAACCAGCCATATTCAGAGATAAATCGCTAAAGAACAGGTGCTAGGCGAGATGACGGACCAGAACACCAAGGACGAAAACATGCAAAACACGAATAAGTAATTTATCGAGGAAAATGAAAGCGTTATTGCCAAGTTTCTTTCTTTTTTTTTTTTTTTCGATTCCCAGCCAAATGCGCGCCAGACTCACCCAATATTCACTAATGATACTCCTCTGTGATTAATGCAATTGCCAGACTAATTAAGGCGTCATTTAGGATAATTATAAGGCTTAATGACATTTCGAAGTTACTGCTATGCCACCATATTATATACGTCAGGGGAAAATAATGCTACCTCCTACCTTGGGATGGGGATGGGGGTGGTGGTGGTGGTGGTGGTGGTGGCAGCGATGATGATGATAATGATGATGATACGAAAAGAAGTCTCCCAGCTGAGTAAAAATAAAGACAAAAGCCAAAAACAAAGGCAAAAACACGTGATCAATCTACAGGAAAGCCATCTATCGAGAAGGGTGGTAGATAGGCCCTGACAGCGGGATAGATAAAGGTCCAGAGAAGGGTAGATAATGCGAGACATGTTCCTGATTATGCTATCTTGTATCGGCTGGGCTTAGGCTATGAATAACAGAGTAGCCTGGGAAGTGGGGGGGGGGAGGGGGCTACCTGGGCTGGCGGATTTGTGGGCTGCTGCTTTGAGTTAACCCCTTCAGACCGAGAAGGTAGCTCTTATTCTTTCACACAATGTATCATCATTAGTATCATCACCACCATCAATATCACCATCATCATTACCATCACCATAATCATCACCATCATCATCATTATCACCACACCCATTATCAGCATCATCATCACCACCACCATCAGTATCATCATCACTATCTTCACAATTCCCCTTCTCCTTCTACTCAATATCACCATCGCCATCCACTCAATTTCTCCTGCTCACCATCACCTTCCTCATCATTCTTCACCACCATCACTATCGTCATCATCTAAGGCTGGATGTGATAGTCATTAGGGGAGAGACGCCCCCTATATGCACCACACCTTCCAGTTTTCCAGGGGGGGGGGGGCCGCAAAATTTCCAGCGGGGGGGGGGGGAGAAGACACGGGGGTTGAAAATTCTTGAGTTTGCTTTAAGTCTGACGGGCTGACAACGAGGTGATGAGAGTGAGTGAGAGTGAGGGAAAGGAAGGTGAGACAGGGTGAGAGAAGGGCAGACGAGTGAGGGAGGGAAAGAGTGAGGGAAGGAAAGAGAGTGAGGGAAGGGAAGAAGAGAAATAGGGAGGGAAGGGCATATGAGCTAGGGAGGGAGAGAAAGTGAGGGAGTAAAAGAGAGTGAGGGAAGGAAAGAGAGTGAGGGAGAGAAAGGAGACTGAGTGAGCGTGAGAGAAGGAAAAGAGTGAACGAGAATAAAGGAAAGGAAGAGAGTGAACGAGAATAAAGGAAAGGAAGAGAGTGTGTGAGAATGAAGGACGGAAAAGAGTGAGTGAGAATGAGGGAAAGAAAGAGAGCAAGTGAGGATGAGGGAAAGAAAAGAGAGAGTGTGAGAAAGAGAGAGCGTGACCACAGTAAGAGTGAGAGGACAAAAATGAATGAAGAAAGAGCGTTAAGAGTGAAGAAATGAAGTGAAAGAGAGTGAAAGTGAGGCGATGAATGGAAGGGAAACATTGAGGGAAAAGCGAAAGTGAATAACGGGTGAAACTGAAAGGGTGAACGAAAGCGAAATGGAGGTGGAAGAACGAAAATCAAAGAAACAAATACAAATCTGAAAGCGAAAAAGACGAACAAAAATGAGGAATGACTACAAGAGAATGGGAAATGAAAGTGAGAGTGAGGACAGGCTCAGAAACCACACACACACACACACACACACACACACACACATGTACGTATAATGTATCCCATTAACTGGTGCAGGCAGCAAGATGTGCACACGGATGTGTAATTTGCATACGTAATGAAGATGCAGATATTCACTTCACACACACACACACACACACACACACACACACACACACACACACACACACACACACACACACACACATTTTTTCTCTCTCTCGTACTGAAGAGATTAGTAAAGGCCACATTCATAATTATTTCTTGACTTCTTTACCAATTCCTTTAATAAAATGCAGAAAATCGTCTCACACTTGCGAGAAAAAGACAAAATTTTCATAATAATCATTATCATCATCATTATCACCATCATCATCATCATCATCATTATCACCATCATCATCATCATCACAGGTGGGGGAATGGGTTAGCAAATGATGATGATGATGACTAAACTTTTGGGAGCAGACTTCTAAGAGGAGGAGGAGGAGGAGGAGGAGGAGGAAAGATTAGAGATGGTGCAAAGAAAAGGGGAAAAGAATGGAAGAGTGGGAAGGGGGGGCGAGCAGAATGGGGAGAGAGAGAGAGAGAGAGAGAGAGAGAGATTTCCCATCAGGCCCAGCAGCATCAAAGGAAAGCAACACACACACACACACACACACGCAGGCGAGGCCCACATGGGGACGCGAAGAGAAAAATCACATAAGTTAATGGGGATAGTTAGCTAGTGTGTGTGTGTGTGTGTGTGTGTGTGTGTGTGTGTGTGTGTGTGTGTGTGTGTGTGTGTGTGTAAACCTGTCAGTGTGTGGGCGTGTGCGTGCCACTGTTTACACGCGCGTGCGTTTGCGAGCTCTCCCCCTTTTTTCCATCCTCGTAAATTGGCAGTGGTCCCCCGCAACGTAAACAAACCAGCCCACCACCATCCATTATTATATATGCTCCTTTACTTCCACTTTACTACGACCACCTTTATTAATACCAACCTTTTTACACCTTTCTTTCACCTTTACTACGACCTCCTTTTGTAATGCCAACTCATATTTATCCTTTATTTCGTCACTCTTAATAGCAACCCATTTATCACCTCATTACTCCTCTATAATGACCCTCTTTACTAATACCAACCCATTTACTCCTTTATTACCGCCTCCTTTATTGATACCAACCCATTTTCTCCTTTACTTTTTCTTCGTTGTCACTTTAACAATACCAACCTATTTATTCCATTATTTTTCCTTTATTTCAATGACGTTATTTGTTTTTGGACGGGGGTGATATCTTGGAGGGGGGGAATAAGAAGCAAATTTCGACTCACCTGTTTGCTTAATGAGCCTCCCCAAAGGTAAGAAAAAAGAACACAGAAAAATAGTTTGGCGTAGTCGGGAGAATAAAAAGTAAAATCGTCTCGTAGTAGGGGGAAAAAAATTAAATCGTTTCGTTGTAAAGAGAATGAAAAATAAAAGTTTGGCAGCAGGGAGAGTACAGTTATCAAGTCTGTGAGGTAGTTGTAGTAGTAGAGAATGGAGTAGTTAGGAAGGCATTTAAGTACAGTAGTTATGACATTAAGAAAAAAGATAATGTATGTATTTAGGGAATTATTCTCTCTCTCTCTCTCTCTCTCTCTCTCTCTCTCTCTCTCAATGTGGAACAATAGAAAGGAAAAGAAAGAGTAACAAAAAGCAAGAAATATTCGTGGAAGGAACAAAGGAAGGAGGATGTACAGTGTAAATAAAAAGATGGAAGGAAGGGGAGGAAGGAAGGAAGGAAGGAAGGAGAGGGGAGGTGGAGGGAGAAGAGGACTGTACAAGGAAGATAGGGAGGAAGGATGGAAGGAAGGAAGGAAGGAAGGATGGAAAGAAGGATGAGAGGAAGAATGGAAGGACGTAGAAGGAAGAATCGGGGGAAGGATAGAAGGAAAGTCAGAAGAGGTCCAACAGTTTCTTCACCTTAACCTGGCCCAGAATTTTGTCCATCTGCAGCACACATCCCACAGCTCAATGACACAAACAATACTACGGCTGTACCTGTTTCCCCAGCACTTCCTCGTGACTAGCACCGTATTCCAGTGTTAATTGTTACAGGCGAGGAATCAAGAAGGAGAGAGGGCACTTTTAAGGCAAGTTGGAGTGAAAGGAGTGTAGTCAGGGTGTTCCAGGACCCCCCAACCCGGCGGCAATGGCGTCTTCCCAAAGGCCTTCACCTCTAATTCCCTGCAAGTTTCAGAATTAATTAACCTTTCGGGGCTGAGGAGGAAGAACCAGGGTATTGAAATGGAGGTCTCTCTCTCTCTCTCTCTCTCTCTCTAAGTCAGTCCTTCACACGCCGAAATTTTGCCTTAAAAAAAAAAAAAATGGAAATTAAAAGAAAAAATGCACACCACGTCCATTATCCCTTTGACTAAGATGATGATGCTTTTTATTTCATTCCTTCTGCCTCATACGGTTTTATTTGAGCTTAGGAAAAAACTAGAAAAATAGGGAAAAACTTAGAAAATTAAATAAAAACAAAGGCTAATTCTCAAAAGACTTACATTAAAGAGGATGGAATCGCCTTCAAAGATACCATTAAGACGATAAATTTCCTACTTCATTGCTCACTGCCGACAAACTATCTTAAATACTTAGTAAAGATGTTTCGTAGTGAAGGGGTGGCTCCGATTAACGTGTTTTATTGTTGACTGTTCGCACCTACGCAGTTTCTGAATCCCATCTTAGTTACGACATAAAATTGGTGGTAAAGGTGGTTTCGAATCGACGTATCCAATTAGTAAAAAAGAAAAGGGGGGGTGGTAAAATTTTCGTAACATCAGGTATCGATCGTAAATGTTTCAAAATTCCATCTTAGTTACGATAAAAAAAAGGTCGTAAGTGTGTTTCCGAATCGACGGCCAAACTGGTGGAAACTTAAGGCAGCCTCTTATCGATCCTGGGTGAGGGAGAGGGAGAAGGGAGGGGGAGGGATTGTGACGTCATATCCTGGGCCTCCAATCACCCCCATCCACTCCAACCTGTCTCTTGTTTTTCTCTTGTCTCTGTCATTCTGTCTATCTTACTCTCTCTCTCTCTCTCTCTCGTACTCGTAAGAAAACAAGAGAGAGAGAGAGAGAGAGAGAGAGGAGGGTGGCTAGTACCGACCGCCTATATGACGTCATGACTGAGGTAGTGACGTCACTACCTACTACACTAGAGTAGGCTACAGGACCAAGGGGAAGGATGATGGGGATGACATTTATCTGCCTGTCTACTTGAATCTATCTGTCTGTCTATCTATGTATGTCTTCTTATCTATTTGCTTTCTCTCGTTTTCTTCTTGTCTCTTCTGGTTCTTACATTTTCTCCCCCCCCCTCTCTCTCTCTAATTCTCCGCATCCTCAGCCTCTCTTCAACTTCCTCCCCCTTTCCTCCACCTCCCTCTCCCTTCCCCCTCCCTCTCCCACCCCCGTGACGTCATGGCGTCTGAAACAAGCCTGGGGAAGCCTGGGGAAGGAGGTAGTTGGGTCATTAAGCAACTCAATGTATTAGTTGTTAGGGCCTGGGGTGACATGGCGGGTGGGGAGGAGGAAGGAGGGATGGAGAAGGAGGAAGAGAGAGAAGGAGAAGGAGAGGAGAGATGGAGAAGTAGTGGAGAAAAGAGATGAAGAAAAATCAAGAGGAATGACAGGACAAAAGATGAGAAGAGAGAGAGAGAGAGAGAGAGAGAGAGAGAGAGAGGCGGGGCGTGGTGGCTGGGAGAATTAGGAAGACGGATCCTCTGGTCTCCTACGCCTCAAGCAAGTCTCCTACCTCCCAACCCCCTTCCCACAGAGCTTAACCCCCTCATGGCCGGAACAACTCTTGTTCTAGCTAACGACAGACGATTTTATTCAGCTGGGAGTGGGTCATAGGAGCCCTGGGAGTGTTAATCGTCTTGTGATGGTGGATAAAATTAAATATATTTGATATCTGGAAAATCCTAAGCATCGAGTCTAAGTATGGGTATGATTTCTGCTCTCTCTCTCTCTCTCTCTCTCTCTCCCTCTCTATTTCTCTCTCTCTCTCTCTCTCTCTCTCTATTTCTCTCTCTCTCTCTCTCGCTTCCGGCCGATGGTGATTTAGTTAGAAAAGACTCATCGTAATGAATGGGGTCAGAATAATAATAATAATGATTGTAATAATAATAATGATTGTAATAATAAAAATAATAATAATAATAATAATAATAAGAAGAAGAAGAAGAAGACGATGATGAAAACACAACCAGACGAAAATGGCGTAAAGAATGAAGAGAATCAGTGCCAAAAAGGGGGCCGGACATGGTGGGGGGATGAAGGCAAGATAAATGCGTCTGGGTTCCTTTTAAATTCCCCGATCCTTTAAACCCAGCCAAATAAATAAGATCCTCGTGGTCGCAGAAGCCTCCCTGACACTGGTAGTCACCGGATATTTATTGTTGGATCTGACACACCTTTCTTGACTCATCTTTATTGACCTGGCAATGATAGGCTTCGGAATTTCCCTGACACTTCTTCGTTACTAATTTATTTCCTCTATTGGTATGTTATTTATCTCAGTAATGAAAAGGTTACACACACAAAAAAAATACTAGGATTAGACTCTCTTTTAATTTTTCTATAATATCAAGACTCCTTAAATACCATGAAAAAAAGGCCCCTGCGCCCTAAAGGATATAATAAAAAAAGAAAAAAAAAAAGAAATGCAGGAAAAAAAGAAAAGAAAGCAGAAAGCCTCGTAATCCCATGAGAATATTTACCCCCTCATGCTTGGGAAAACTCTAGTACTATATTCCAACTAAGATGATCTGAATTAGCTAAAGGTGAGCCGTAGACACCTGAGCGTTAATAGTGTTCATATATGTACCACTAACCCTCTCAACATCGGGGAAACTCTAGTACTCTTATCCTCTTACGTCAGACTATCTTGTTCAGGTGACACTGATTCTCTCTCTCTCTCTCTCTCTCTCTCTCTCTCACACACACACACACACACACACACACACACACACACACACAACTTCCTAATTCAATATACTGACCTACATACGCAAATCTTATAACTCTCTCTCTCTCTCTCTCTCTCTCATGACGGAAAACAGTGAATTCATGGCAGGATCCCGAGAGAAATCAGGAAAATAAATCCATCACACCTCCACTCGTAACAAGATGAATAAAACATGTTGACATCAGCGACAAAAAAATGAACTCGAAAATTATTACAGACCGAAAAAGCATCAGAATATTTTGAAGGAATTAAAAAAAAAAAAAAAAAAAAAAAAAAAAAAAAAGATGGTTACACACTGAAAAAAAAAGTGAAAATCGCTGAGATGGAACTGAAAGAAATCAACGCTCAAAAAAAAAAAAAAAAAAAAAAAAAAAAAAAAAAAAAAAAATGGCAGATTAAAACGATAAATGAAACTGTGATAAAAACAGCTTAACAGATACTGACAGGAAAAAAGGCCAAAAAAACAAACGCGTAAAAAAAACACACACGCAAAGATAATAAATGAAGAATTAAAAAAAAACAAGAAAAACAAAAATCACATCCCTATCTAAAAAAAAAAGACAAAAACAAAGCATAAACAAAAAATGAAAAAAAATCTAAAATAGTAAAATATTAAAAAAAAAATCGAAAAAATCATGAAAAATTCGGCCGAGTCCCCGCAAAATATCGGGCCTGATTTTCGAGATGGCGTTTATCAATATTCTGAATAATATCGGGGTCTGTGTGTGTCCATGCCGCGATGTATGAGGAGATCTGCATATGTATACACCCATTTGAATATTTACTGAGAGAGAGAGAGAGAGAATGGGGCCAATATGTGGAAGGAGGAAGCTGTTATTTGTGTGTGTGTGTGTGTGTGTGTGTGTGTGTGTGTGTGTGTGTGTGTGTGTGTGTGTTTGTGTGTGTGTGTGTGTAGAAGAGAAAGATGAAAGTCTGTGTGAACACGAAACAAATCATGTGCGTATATGCTGAAACCTGCGTGTGTATGTACGGAAGTTCCCAGACGATGAAAAAGGAGACGAAGAAGGCGAGGAAGAAGAAAAAAAAAAGGTGAAAGAGAAGAAAAACAAAGGAGGAGGAGGATAAGAGGAGGAAGGAGAGCAGGAAGAGGAAGAAGGAAAAGAAGAGGGGAAGGAGGAGGAGCAGAAGGAAAAGAAGGAAGAGGAAAAAGAGAAAGAGTAGAAGAAGGAGAGAAGGGCAGTGATCCACATAGGGCCGTGCTCCTGTGACCTTCAGCGTCGCAGCATCAGACGACAGGGCACTCAGGCAAAGAGGCTTACAACACGTCACACACACACACACACACACACACACACACACACACACACACACACACACACACACACAAACAGACCTCATAAAAATATATACTTCCATCACGTTGATCAAATCTCATATGTAGTTTACTCGTATACCCACAAAAAATTATACAGAGAAAATCAAAGCAAAGGGTAAGAGTAAAAGAGAAAGTATAATTCAATCTTATCTTATATCCAGTTCCTCCGCAGGCCTTAAAATCAAACACCTCAAGTGAAATGAAAGGACAAGTAAAGATTGATTAGACACGAGAGCTGTAAAGATCTTAAATGGACCACACACACACACACACACACACACACACACACACACTCAACCCGAGCACATCTCAAGTCTGATTCAACATCCTTTGCCCGACGCGTCTTTCTCTTCCTCCTCCTCCTCCTCTTTTTCTTCCTCCTCTGCCTTATCCTCTTTTTCTTCCTTCTCTGCTACCTCCTTGTCCTCTTCCCTATCTTCATCTTCCTCCTTCTTCCCCCTGTCTCTTTCTTCTCCTTGTGGTATCTCCTTGGTGTGTGTTATGGTTCGTACGACCTTTTGAGGTACTTCGTTTCCTTGTAATTTCTTGTAACTCGTCTGTTTCTGTCTCTTCCTTTTCCTCCTCTTCCTCCTCCACTTCCACTGCCATTTCGTATTCCTTCGTCTTCCTCTGCCACCTCTGTTTCTTCCTGTTCCTCCTCTTCTGCTTCTTCCTTCTCCTCTTTCTCTTCTTCTTCTTCTTCCTCCTCCTCCTCCTCCTAAGCGCCCCGTCTTCCCTCCCAGGCAAAGTCGGTCTGAAAGGGCGGATACGACGGCTAAAGAGGAGGGTCTGAATGGAGCTTCGTCTCGGCCCTGAATGAAGCTTCGAGTCGCTTCGTTTCGTTTCGCTTTGTTTTGTTTCAGTTTGTCCAGTTTCTTATTGTTTCGCTTTGTTTTGTTTCAGTGTGTCCCGTTTCTCACTGTTTCGCTTTACTTGTCGCCTTATCTCGCCTGGTTTGGCTTCATTTCGTTTGGTTTCGTTTCACTGTTGTATTTCACTTGGTTACCGTTTGCTTCCGTTTATTTTACTTGTCTCATATTGGCTTCGTTAGGTTTCGTTCCGTCTCGATTCGTTTCATTTTCTGTCTTATTTCGCTTCGTTTTCTCTGATCTCACTTTATTTCGTTTTGTCTCACGTTATCTTGCTTCGTCTCATCTCGTCTCGTCGCCCTTCGTCTTGCTTTGCCTAATCTCGTCTCAGCTGTCTTTAGTTTTATTGTATCGTCTCGGGTTTTCTCGTCTTCCTTCCCCCTGCCTTGTCTCTCTACTCTTGTCTCTCCCGTCTTTACTCTTCTCGTCTCGTCTCGTCTCGCTTCGACTCTAATGGTTCATGGGGAGGAAGATTAGTCTCAAATCCACCTTCGCGAGCAACCTCTTACGAATCAGCCTTAGGTTATAACGAATTACTGTTATCACGAATCATTAGTAAATAATAGAAACTAGGCATTAAATCATCACGAATCGGTGTTAGGTGGCTATGATTCGGTGTTAGACGGTTCTAAAAATCAGTGCTAGATCTTAAGATTATTAGATTACAGAGAATTAGTATTTACCATCAAAGAATTAGTGTTAGCTGACTGAGAGTGAGCACAAGATTTTTACGAGTTATTTTCTTTCCCCTCTCTCTCTCTCTCTCTCTCTCTCTCTCTCTCTCTCTTACAAATGCCACATAACAGGTTGCAAATTCTGTTACTGTATTACGGAATATTGCGAACGGATATCCAGTGCTGCATCATATACACATTTCCCATCTGTCTGTCTGTGTGTGTGCCTGTCTGTGTATCTGTCTGTCTTTCTGTCTCATTCATCATTTCCGTGTTATTGGCATTCTCTTCAACAATGGCATTCTCTCTCTCTCTCTCTCTCTCTCATAAACCCCAGCCTCAGAGGGGGGATTATTTTTCAACGGCGCGTGGTAATCCATTCTTCCTATGAATAATAATAAGCAAAAAAAAAAAAAAAAAAAAAAAAAAACTGCGGACGCGAAGGTAGCAGCGATGCGTATGAAAGGCAGCAGCGACGTAATTACTGGATTTTCTTTTTTCGTTTTTAGATAGATAGACAGATAGATATATGTACACAGACAGATAGATAGATAGATAGATAGGTAGACGGTCACTATTTAAAAACTATTTCAAACACCGTGACGTCATCTTGATATTTTGCGTCCGTGAAATTGGGCTGTCAGAGTAGCGGGAAACACCTGAGAGAGAGAGAGAGAGAGAGAGAGAGAGAGAGAGAGAGAGAGAGAGAGAGAGAGAGAGAGAGACTAAAATTTCAACACAAAACATTAAGGATTAAATCATACACACACACACACACACACACACACACACACACGAATTAACACTACGAATCAATACAACAGACGATCATTAAACCATGCACAGGAAATTAAACGTAACACAAAAAAACACCAACACAAACAAGAAAAAACACACGAACACCTGACCACAAACACCAAACACAAGAGCAACACACCGGAAGGAAACAAAAAAACAAGCGCATTTAAAAGCACAAGCAGCTGGTAAAAGCCTGAGAACACTTAAATCTCTCACTCTCTCTCTCTCGTACCACCCTTCATCTTCCCCCTCTCTCTCTCTCGTGCCAATCTCCATCTTCCCCCCCCCCTCTCTCCATCTCCCCCACTCAACCTTTTAGCTTCCTCCCAACACCTTTCCCCTTCCTCCTCCATCCTTCCTCTCTCGCCTTCCCCCCTTTTCCCCTCTCCCCTTCCGTCTCCACCTCTTAACCCTCCCCTCCCCCTTCCCCCATCCACTTCTTAATTCTCCTCTTCCCCTTCTCCCTCTTAACCCTCCTCTCCCCTCCCCTACCCCCTCTTAACCTCCCTCCTCACCCTCCCCCTCTTATCTCTTCCCTCCCCTCCCCCACACACTCTCTCGACATTTTAAGAGGTACAGAATTTCACGAATTAAGACACAACTTCCAAGCAAAAAGGACGAGAGGAAAATAAGAGGAAGAAAACAATTTAGCCTCTCTCTCTCTCTCTCTCTCTCTCTCTCGCTCCATTCTAGTCTTGCCTTATTTATTCCAACCATTTCCTGTGTCTCCCTTTTCATTTTTCTTTTTCTTTCTCCTACTTCCTTTCTCCTTGCTTCAGTACACACACACACACACACACACACACACACACACACTCTCTCTCTCTCTCTCTCTCTCTCTCTCTGTGTTTAGGGCGACTGGGCACTTTAGCACTTAGCATGCACTTACAGGTGAGAGAGGTGAGGAAAGAAGAGAAGAGAGGGCAGGAGAGGAGGTGAGAGAGGGGAGGAGAGGGGCAGGAGAGGAAAGAAGAGGGAGGGGTTAGAGGAGAAGCAGGGGGAGGGAGATGATGAGGAATATGGATGCAAGAATGGAAGGGAACTGGAAATGAGTTGATAAAAATGGAGAAAAGGCAGTGAAGATAAACAAAAGGGAAGGAAATTGAAAGAAGGAAAAAGCCAGATGAGGAAAGAAAGAGAAGAAGAGGAAAAGGAAATACAGGGAAGTGAAAGGAAGGGGAAGAGAGAGGGGGGAAGGGAAAGGAAGGGGAAAAGAGAGGGGGGGAGGGAAAGGAAGAGGAAGAGTGAGGGGGGGAGGGAAAGGAAGAGGAAGAGAGAGGGGGGGAGGGAAAGGAAGGGAAAGGGAAAGAATGGGAAAGGGAGAAAACTGAAAAAGAGTAAGTGACATGGAAAGAGAAAGAAAAACAGGAAAGATCAATAAGAAAGTGGACATGGCGATTTAAGGGGAGAGAAAGGAAGGGAAGGGAAGGGAAGGGGAGGGGAGGGGAGGGGAGGGGAGGGGAGGGAAGGGAAGGGAAGGGAAGGGAAGGGAAGGGAAGGGAAAGGAAGGGAAGGGAAGGGATGCGATGAGAAGGGAAGGGAAAGGGAATGGGAAGACAATGGAAAAGAAGGGAAAATAAAAAAAAGTGATAAGGGAAGGGAGGGGAAGGGGAGGAAAGTGGGGTGGGAGAGAGAGAGAGAGGAAGTAGGGGAGGAAGGGAAAAGAAATGAAGGGTAAGGCTCATGTTTTTAATTGGGGAAAAGGAGATGACTAATTAAAATATGATATAGTGGGGGAGAAAGAGGGGCTTACTCTCTCTCTCTCTCTCTCTAACTCACCCGGGCAGCCAATTATCTCCTTGTTTGCACCACCACTTCATGACAGACTCCTCTCTCTCTTTCTCTCTCTCTCTCTCTCTCCATCGACGCACCCAATTACCTTCGTATGCAATTTCACTTCTTACACACACACACACACACACACACACACACACACACACACACACACACACACACACACACACACAATCATTGTTATTTATTATATATTCACAGATACACAATGTTCTCTCTCTCTCTCTCTCTCTCTCTCTCCCCTTGTGTTTGTTGACTGCAAGAGACCTTTGCAACCCTCCCTCCCCCTCACTTACCCTCCAGGGTATAACATTGCATCATTAAGCAAGACCTCTCTCTCTCTCTCTCTCTCTCTCTCTCTCTCTCTCTCACACACACACACACACACACACACACACACACACACACACACACTTTATGCGTTTGGTCCTTTTTTATTCTTCCTCTCTTATTTTTTCTTCTTCCTTCCTCCCTCTCTCTCTCTCTCTCTCACTCTCTCGTGCCCCACTTCCGCCATCTCTTTACGATCTCTCTTTTTCTTCCCTCACCCCTCTCCCTGTATATCTCCCTCATTTTTTGTTCTCCCTTCTTCTCTTTCCTTAGTCTCCCTTCTCTCTCATTTCGTGTTTGCATTTCACTTCTCCCATTCCTTTTATTCTTGTTTACAGCATTTTTTTTTGTTTCCACCCTCTCTCCCTTCTCCCTCCCTCCCTCCCTTCTCCCTCCCTCCCTCCCTTCCTCTGTGTGTGTGTGTGTGTGTGTGTGTGTGTGTGTGTGTGTGTGTGTGTGTGTGTGTGTGTGAGAGAGAGAGAGAGAGAGAGAGAGAGAGAGAGAAATTTACCTACATTACCGAAGCGGAGACATTGTTTTGACCCTTGTTTATCTAAGTCTGTCTGTCTCTGTGTGTTTGTCTATCTAAACATCTATCTGTATGTATGTATGTATGTATTATTATTATTATTATTATTATTATGATAACGCAGATGACGATGACGACGACGACAGTAGTAATGATGACTGAGAAGATGATAATGATGATGATGATGATGATGATGACGATGATACTGATGATGATGATGATTATGAAGATGAAAATGGCGATGATTATGATGATAAAAATGATGATGATAATTATGATGAAGATGCTACTGACAGTTATTACTTTCACTAATAACCTCCATAACCAAAACATCGCTTCAAGATACAACGTTATTTTGAGACTGTAAACGAACTATTGATCATAAAAGGCGACTTTATCGAACTTTTCCGTCTGTCTCCGTCCGTCCTCCTCTCCTCTGCTCTCCCTGTCTCTCTCAATTTCACGCTCCTCTCTCTCTGTCACTTCTCCCTCCTACTACTGCCAATCACTTCTACACTCCTTGCTAATCATCTCTCTCTCTCTCTCTCTCTAAACGTTGTGCTGTCTTTACTAATCTACCTTTCTGTCCAACTGTCTGTCTGTTGTTTAAGTTGGTCAGTTAGAAATCATCATCATCATCACCCTCTCTCTCTCTCTCTCTCTCTCTCTCTCTCTCTCTCTCTCTCGCTCGCTCGCTCGCGCGCGCTTTAACCACCTTCATCTCCCGCTATTTGTCTTCCTCCCCGTAATTTTCCGGTCCAAATCTTGCTCGTCTATCCTTCTCTTTCTTCCATCATCTTGTCCCCCTTCTTCTCATTTTCTTCCACTACTCTCTTTTTCCTCTTCATTTCCTTCCTCTATTCCCTTCTTCATTTTCACTTTCTTCCTCTGTTTTCTCAATTTCATCTTCGTTTTGTTCCTCTATTCTCTTTTCCTTCCATTTTCTTCGTCTTCTCTCTTTTCTCTTCATTTTCTTCCTCTATCATCTCTCTTTCTTCTTCATTCTTTTTTTAATTACTTTTTTTTTTTTTTAGTTTTTCTTTTTGTTCCTCCTCCAGCATTTTCTTCCTATTCTTCTTCGTCAGCATCCTCTTCCTATTCTTCTTCGTCAGCATCCTCTTGGCCCGCCTCTAGTTTTAGCAAGCCTCTCTTCCTTTCACTCTAATTCCTGGTCTTCTTCCTGTTCCTTTTACTCTAACTCTCTTCTCTTCTTCTTCCTTCTTTTTCTTCATTTTCTTCTTCTTCTTGGCGGTATTAAGCTCTTCTCTGTTGTCTCAGTCATCTAGTCTGTCTCTTCCTTTCTTTCCCTTCATCAACCCGAATTTTCTCCTATCTCTTTATTCATCTTCCAGTAACTTTCCCCTCTCTTTCTTTTTCTCATTTTTTCCTTTCGTCCCATTTTTCAACATTACATTATTCCCTCCATTTTTTTTCTTTCCTTCTCTTCTCTAAAACCCTATTCTATTTCATCTTATCGATTTTCACATCATCCTCGATATATTTCTCCCGAATTTTCTTTTCCTTCACAATTTACTCTCCGTCTCATTCTCCTAACTTCCTTCCATCTTCCTCCCTCCATCAAATCTTTCTCAGTCCGCCATTTCTCTCGGCTCCAAATCTTTGCCATCTTTCTCACCCAGTCAACAAATCTTCCTCGACCCCTTAACTCATCTTGAATTCTCTCTCTCTCTCTCTCTCTCTCTCTCGCTCTCTCTCTCTCATCCTTTCACCCTATCTTCTCACCCATCACCCTCCCAGCGTCCCACTTCTTCCTCACATCCCTCCTCTCTCTCTCTCTCTCTCTCTCTCTCTCTCTCTCTCTCCATTCCCCTGATACCCACCCCAGCAAAACAATCCATCCTTCAGGGTCCACTGGGTTTCTCTCTTACCAGGAACAAGAGGGATGGAGGAAGGGTTGGATGGATGGATGGATGGATGGATGGATGGATGGATGGATGAACGGACGGACGGACGGGTGGGTGGGTGAGTTGTTGGTTGGTTGCTTTTTTTTTTTAGATGAATGGATGGATGGATTATTGAACAGATGGACTGATGGATGGGTGGGTAGATTAATGGATGGATGGGTGAATGCATGGTTGGACGGGTGACTGGATGGGTGGATGGATGACTGGGTAGGTGACTGGGTGACTTCGCTGGTTGTGGGGGATGAAGAAAATAATAAACTGGAGGGATGGGTGGACGAATGAATGGAAGGAAAGAGTGAAAGAAGGATGAATGAATGGATGGAAGGAATGGAAGGAAGAATGGATGGTCGGAAGTAAGTTAGGTAGGAAAGGAGGTAAGCTTAGGCTGAGGTAGGTTTCTTTAGACACCACCACCAACACAATCTCCCTTTACACCTTCTCTAAGAAACACAAAAATAGGTCTCAAGGAAGCATTAAGATTTCTCCAAGAAGTGATAAAACGTCTTCCAAGAAAAGAAGTGTACCGATTTTCCGAGGGTAACAAGACGGCTGCTTGGAGTCTAAGAAAAGCTGGGATAAGGGCACAGACTTCCCAGCCGTCTTTACCACCCCACTGTGTCTTTACTTCTTTATGACGCTGACTACTTTTTATTCTGCTCCATTTGCGGTAGTTAGGGAAAGACCTCTCGTAGTGAAGGGGGTTAACGAAGGCTGTCATCATTATCATCATCATCATCATTACGAAGTTTATTATCATAATTATTATCATCAAGTTATCGTCACAATCTTACAGTTAACATATCATCACCACCATCCCTATTATTATCATCATCATCATCACCAAGCTTATCACCGTCATCTTATCATCAACATTATTAACACCATTACCACCATCTCTATCATTATTATCATCATCATCATCACTCTAACCCAGCTTCCCACTACAACTCGCAATAACAGTGATCCAGAAAAAGGAACAGGAAGACACAAAAGGAAGAGGGCTATCAGAAGAGTGGCCAAACACTGCTTGCCACAAAAGGAATATTGAATAATCTGTATGATATGTAAAGAAACGCGTGTTTTTCTTAGAGACCTGCATACACAACTCTCTCTCTCTCTCTCTCTCTGTCACCTCCTCGCTCACTGAACCTTAACAACGCGTGACCCGTAACGAAGCAATAACAGCCTTACCTCTCCTCCTCCTCCTCTTCCCCTTCCTCTTATCTCCCCTGCTCTTCCTCTCTCTCTCTCCACCTTCTCTTCCACTTCCTCCTTCTCCTCTTCCCCTCTCTCTTCTCGTCTTTCCTTTTCTTGCAACCTCTATCAGTTTTTTTTTTATTCTTACTCCTCTCTCCTCCTCCTCCTCTTCCTCCTCCTACTCCTTCCACCACCTCCTCCTCCTCCTCCTCTCTTTTCCCCTCCTCACCTCTCTTCCTATTTTGCTTTTTCATTCCTCCTCAATCACCTCTTTCCTTCTCATCTCCTACCATCTCCTCCTCCTCCAGAACATCTAATTTATCGTCCTTCCGCGGAGCCTGTTACAACGAGGCAGTAGTCTGACAAACGAGGTGATTCGCTTGTTATGATTTGCATGTCTAATCTGGTGAGAAGATGGTACATGGTGTGTGTGTGTGTGTGTGTGTGTGTGTGTGTGTGTGTGTGTGTGTGTGTGTGTGTGTGTGTGTGTGTGATAAATAGAAACACAGACATGATTAAATACAAGTAGATACAGGCATACATAGCTACTGAGAGAGAGAGAGAGAGAGAGAGAGAGAGAGAGAGAGAGAGAGAGAGAGAGAGAGAGAGAGAGAGAGTGCTACGCGGTTATATATCTACAAGGCTGGGGTGCTGACCAAGGAGAGGAAAGACAGGATTGAAAAAGGCAAGGGGGGAGAAGAGAATGGAAGCAGTGGGGAAGGGAAGGGAGGGAAAGGAAGGGAAGGGAAAAGAAGAGAAGAGGAAAAGGGGAAAGAGGAAAAGGATGAAAAGGAATGAAAAGGCAAAGGAAAGAAACCCAAGAAAGAACGAAGAGAAGTGACAAGACGAGACGAAACAAAAAACGAGAAAAGGCGCGACGTAAACGAGACAAAACGATAAAAAGGCGAGGCGAGACGAGACGAAAGCTCCTTACGATATTGCAACTTATCATCCATCCACGAAGAGGTTTACGATGGGAAGTGGAGCGCAACCCGGAAGGAAAGACAGATCAGGGGCAAGGAAGAAAAATGAATAGTGTAGGGGAGAATGGGGGGAGAGAGAGAGAGAGAGAGAGAGAGAGAGAGAGAGAGAGAGAGAGAGAGAGAGAGAGAGAGAGAGAGAGAGAATAAAGGGAAGGGGGTAGGAGGGAGAGGGAACCCAGAAAAATGATGGGTGATGGGGGTAGGGGTGTGATGATGAATGGATGGGGGGAAGGAGGAGAAGGAGGGGGGAAAGTAAAGATTTTGGAGGAGGAGGAGGAAGGGAGAGAGAGAGAGAGAGAGAGAGAGAGAGAGAGAGAGAGAGAGTCCAAACACCAAATATAAATACTGTTTGTTTTCTATCCCCATTTTCTTCCATGTGGTAAATGCTTTAAAAATTTCACCAGATAGGGTACGTTTTCCTCCCTTTCCCTTTTTCCCTCTTTTTCCTCTTGTTTCCGTACCATAAACTGGCTACGTGACCCGGATATACGAGGTTCAGACGTGCACTTAATCCTGAATCACGAGGTACAAGGCATTCGGATAATTTTAAGTTGAGCTACTGAGGTTAAATTGGATTAGGACTAACATGGTGGTGGTGGTGTTCCTCATTATCATCAATATTCCATCTCTTCTCCTGCATTTATCACCTTTCTCTTCACTCTTCTCTTTCCCATCTCGTCCTTTCCTCCCCATTTCCCCTTTCCCTCTTCTTCCATGCTCTTCCTTTCCCCTTCATTTCCCCCTCCTCTCTTCTCCTTCCCATCTCTTCCTTTCCCCTCCATTTCCCCTCCCCTCTTCTCCTTTCCCTTCTCTTCCTTTCCCCTTCATTCCCCCCTTCCCTCTTCTCCTTCCCATCCCTTCCTTTCCCCCTCCCCTCTCCTCCTCCTCATCTCTTCCTTTCCCCTCCATTTCCCCTTCCCACCCCTCTCACTCTGCCCCTCTTAATCAAAGCCAGAGAAGACGTCAGGTTGGTCCGGTGCCGCGTTTAAGATGGTCGAACTAATCCTTAAAGGGGAAAGTTTGTGCCGGTAATACCACCAGGTTCAATTAAACTGTGTGTGTGTGTGTGTGTGTGTGTGTGTGTGTGTGTGTGTGTGTGTGTGTGTGTGTGTGTGTGTGTGTGTGTGTGTGTGTGTGTGTGTGTGTGTGTGTGTGTGTGTGTGTGTGTGTGTGTGTGTGTGTGTGCAGTGGGAGTGAGAGACAGAGGTAACTGGACGGGTCATCAATATTGCATTAACTGGCGCAGGTGTAACAATGAAAGAGAGAGAGAGAGAGAGAGAGAGAGAGAGAGAGAGAGAGAGAGAGAGAATCATCAATTTTTGTCTAGGTCTATAATTTTTTCCTTGGTAAAACAGGATTAATGGAGTGCTGGGGATTAACCGCCTCTAATCCTGTTACGTCAGATCAGCCTGGATGTAGGGGAGGGAGGGCTGGAGAGGGACGCCTTCACGCGGTGGCACTGATATAACAGGGCGGTGGAGCTGCCGGATTATACAAGCGTCCCTCAACTCCCTCTCTTATCCCCCGATAGGAAGACGGTTGACTGCCGCAAAAAGAGGAACCCCAGCCTGCAGTCCACCAAGTGCATGTCCAGAGAAGCTTAGGGACAACAAATTTGGATGTCGAAAAAAAAAAACATAAAAAAAAAATCAACTTACGAATGAAGAAAACTCTGAACTTAAAATAATCTTAGTAGTGAAAATCCTTTAGATATAGACGTAATAAATTCATGCTTGGCAGTGAAATATTTACTTACGAACGAAAAATAAGCTTAACAGTGATAAGAAAAATGCCTGGGAGTGAAAAAATAACCCATGATAAGAAAATCAGTCGTAGAAATGTTAAATACGCATAAGAAGAAAATCCGGGACAAAAAAATATATATATATCTGGGGTGAAAAATTCGAGTGAAAATGACCCAAATGAGATACTGGGCTTGTAGATGAAAAAAATGTGTAAAATAATCTGCAAATGTAAAATACTGAATAATTAAAAGGGGAAATGAGTCTGGAAATTTACACATATTATTATTTTCTGTCCCTGTCTCTCTTTGTCTGTCTCTATCTTTCAATCTGTCTATATCTATCTACATGTCTATACCTAACTATCTGTCTATCCGTCTGTCTATCTATCTGTTTAAATGCATACAACTATCACCATTCGTTGTTAAAAAAGAAAGTAATCCACAAGCTCCCTTCTCTCTCTCTCAGGTCAGGTCAGGTCACAGCGCCTCTCAATTCTTAAACAGGGTCAAAGGTCAGCCAGAGACAGCAAAGGTTACAGGGGCAGGGGATAATTTTGGTAGGGGGGGTGGAAGGTCAAGAGGTGAGAGAGAGAGAGAGAGAGAGAGAGAGAGAGAGAGAGAGAGAGAGAGAGAGAGAGAGAGAGAGAGAGAGAGAGAGAGAGAGAGAGAGAGAGAGAGAGACAGGGTATTAGACGATAATTGAAGGTAATAAGAGGAAGGAAATTATTATGGCAATGTTTTAAAAATTTCACATGGATGGGAGTGTACACATTCATGCATACGTAATTACTCCCTCTTTCTCTCTCTCTAGAATATTACAAGACTTCTGCCATTCCTTCTTCAGTCGCTACATATACCGACACACATACACACCACATATACTGTTAGAACGAGGAATACACACACACACACACACACACACAAACACTTCCTCTTGTAAAAAAAAAAATACGAAAAAAACTAATAGCTATTTTTTCTTGCAGGTGGGTGAGTAAATGTGCTTGAAGGTCCCAATGAAACTGACAACACTGCAAACTCCGATTATGCAGAGGTTGGCAACACTGCTTGGATTGGTTTGTGTGTGTGTGTGTGTGTGTGTGTGTGTGTGTGTGTGTGTGTGTAAAAGGAGGTACATGTAGGGGAAGGTGATGTGAGCGAAAAAATGTAAAAATGTGAGCGATTGTGTGGAAAAATGCCATTACGAACAGGTATGTTTTTCATTTGTTTCGTATATTTGTCGTATTTTTTTTCTTTTTTGCGATATATTGCTTAAAATTCCTGTCCTGTTTACTTAATTTTCGTCGTTACCTCTCTCTCTCTCTCTCTCGCACACACACACACACAGACACACACACACACACACACACACAGTTCCTCTTTTTCTTGCCTTCTTGTTTCGTTCATTTCTAGTCCTTGTTTTGGGTTCTGTGAAAAACTAACATTTTCTCCTCCATCCCTCAGATATACCTCTCTCCCCCTCCCTCTCTCTCTCTCTCTCTCGTTTCTGCTTCTTCTCTCTCTTACAATTCTTTTCTTCTCTCCCTTCAATCACCTTCCTTTCTTTATTTTCTTTCGCTATTTTTCCCTGTCTTTCTCGCTGTAAAATATTCCCAACAAAAATACAAATTTCTCCTTCTTCCTCTCTCTCTCTCTCTCTGTCAGTCTGTTTCGTCTTTTCTCTATTTTTCTCTTTCTTTCTTACTGTTCTTATTCTCTCTCTTCCTGTTTCTTTTTTCTCTCTGTTCCTGCTTTTAAGTTCTAGAGAAAACACGTTTCATTTAGGTCCCCAATTTTATCGTCTGTTTCCACTTTCGGTTTTCTTTCTCGTTTGTACTTTGTCCATTCTTGTCCCTCCCATTTTCTTTTCTTTCGTCTCACTCTGTCTCTATCTGTCTGTCTGTCTGTTGGTCTCTCTCTCTCTCTAAAAAGTTGTCGCGTGAACCAACACATTCTCTTCCTTCCCTCAAGTTTACGACTCAAACTCTGCTTCTCTCTTTTCCCTTCCTTCCACTTTTCCTTCTTACTTTCCATCTTTATTTCCTTTCTCTCTCTCTCTCTCTCTCTCTGTTCCTGCTTTTTGCTTCTGTCCAGACTAACGATTTGTCTTCCTTCCTTCAACGTTACCTGCCCTTTTCGCTTTCTCATTCGTTATTTTCTTCTTACACTTTCTTAAATTATTACTTCTTTTTATACTACGTCTCCCCTTCATTATTATTTCTCTTCCTTTGCTTTATTCATCATATTTTTTTCTCCTTTTTGGTTACAGAGTAAAACTGACACTTTTCCTCCTACTGCTTATTTATGTAGGATGCCTCTCTCTCTCTCTCTCTCTCTCTCTCTGCAGTTCATCATCATCAACGTCTATCTCTCTTCTTACTTTTTCGTTCTTCCTGATTTTTTTCTTTGCTTCCTCTGTTTCTCCTGTTCTTGGTTTGGGATACGGAAAAATACATCATCTATTTTTCTTCCTTTCCTCGGCTTTATCAATCCACCTGGCTCTCGCTCTCATTTTTCCTTGTTCTCTCTCTCTCTCTCTCTCTCTCTCTCTCTCTCTCTCCCCAGTTCTTCTTATTTTTATCTTTCCTCTTGCCTTTTGCTTCAGAAAATAAATCTTCACCTTTTCTCAAGTTTTTATTCGTTCTCTCTCTCTCTCTCTCTCTCTCTCTCTCTATGTCCGTGCTCTATAATCTTGATGGAAAACCATTTCTCCCACTCTCCTCAGATCATCTCACATAATCTCCTCTCTTTCGCTTAACTTCCTCTCTTATCTTTCCCTCTTTTATCTTTCTCTCTCCATTATTTCCTCAATCCTACGGCTTCATTTCCGATATTTATCATCTTTACCTGACTCAGCTCTCTCTCTCTCTCTCTTTCTCAGCCAGGCCCCGGAGAATAACTCACCTTTCGCCGGCAAGAACGAAATACTTGATCTTCGTTTGAAGGCGTGGGAAGAAAGCCAAATTTCCATTTTTTTTTTTTTTCCCAGTTCCTTCGGTCGATGTGTGTGTGTGTGTGTGTGTGTGTGTGTGTGTGTGTGTGTGTGTGTGTGTGTGTGTGTGTGTGTGTGTGTGTGTGTGTGTGTGTGTGTGTGTGTGTGTGTGTGTGTGTGTGAGAGAGAGAGAGAGAGAGAGAGAGAGAGAGAGAGAGAGAGAGAGAGAGAGAGAGAGAGAAAATCATAAACAAACAGAAAACGGGGAACAGCTAAAATACGAGAAGAGGAAAGAGGGGTGACCAAGAAGGATGGCGAATAGGGCGAGGGGAAGAGAGAGAGAGAGAGAGAGAGAGAGAAGCGGGAAGAAGGTGAGAGACATGTGAGAAGATGGACGGAGATGGCAGTGAGGGAGATGGAGGACGAGGATTAAACTGCATAAAAATATCCTTAACTCTAAATTACCCCCTTCATTACCACCCTAACTATTTACCACTGACTTACAATTTTGGAATAAATAATAATAATAATAATAATAATAATAATAAAGGAAAACTGAACCACACGAGAAATATCAGCAGTGTTTCTCAATATATCTCATAATCAGGGAAGAGGTGTAGTGTAAGGAAGAGTTTTATCCATTTTCTTGCAGTTTTAAATACATAACGTCCTACGCCCTGACATACCACCACTTGGGTTCTGATATCGAACCATCCATATTGAGTCTCGCAGAAGCACACTTAAAAATCGCTCCAAGAAAATTCACATCCTCAAACTACTCCTTGCATATATCTCAACCTTGCTGTCAGACTCCAATCATCACTCAAACGACCACCACTTCTTCGTGACTATTTTTTCTTCTAGGGGTTAATATTACTTGACGAATCAGTGTGCGTTCTCGTATATTTATTTTGTTTTACTGTTCTTTATTTTTGTGCATTTTCCTCCTATATTACTATGTTTAATTGTTTTTCTATTTCTTGGCGTGGTAGTTATTGTGTGTGTGTGTGTGTGTGTGTGTGTGTGTGTGTGTGTGTTCCTTACGTGCTCATTGACGTCACTGATTAATATTTACGTGTTGTGTGTGACTGTTCTTGCATTTACTTTGTTACTCTGTTTGTATTTGTTACTGTATAAATAGTGTTAATGTGTTTGTATTACGTGTTCTTGTTCTTGTATTTCCATTTTTTTGTACTGTTATTAATGTGTTGTTAATCGTTACTATGTTATTCTACGTTACTGATGTTCCTGCTCATGTTTTTCCTCCCTTTATGTTATTGTGTTTTTTAGTTTCTGCCTGTGTTTGTGCGTCATGGTGGTTGAATTTACTGCTTGTGTTTGTCATGTCCTTATCACCAGCAGCTTTCCCCCTTCTTCCTCCCCCCCTCCTCCCCCCACCCACCCCGTCTGCCGTCAGCGTCCAAATGTCAGGCGTGTTTGCGTCAGTCGCCTTAGTCAGATGCGAATGTCAGACCTGCCCACGGTATGCAGGGTGGAAGGCAGAGGAGAGGCAGGAAGGGAAGGCAGGAGGTGAGGCAGAGAGAGGGGAGATGATGCAGGACGTCAGGGAGGGAGGCAGAAAGGACAGGTAGGTGAAAGGGGCAGACACGAGGGAAAGGTAGGGAAAGGCGGGGAAAGGCTGGAGGGAGGTAAGGTAGGAGGTGAAACAGGGAGGAAAAGAGAGAGAAAGGCAAGTAGGTGGAAGGGTAGACAAGGGGCAGGCAGGGTGGAGAGGCAATACATGTATGCACGAAGGCAGAGACAGGAAAGGCAGGGATGTGTCAGTGCCAGGCAGGAATATAGAAAATATGTAAGGTAAGGTAAATTAAACGGGTGGTGAGGCCGGGTGGTGAGGCAGGGAAGTGAGGCAAAGGTGAGACAGAGAGGTGAGGCAAAAGGTGAGGTAGGGGGGAGGGTTGAAGTGTCCAGGAAGAGATGAGGCAGAGGAGGCAGGAAGAGCAGGAGGAGGCAGCAATGACCTGGTGAGGGGGTAAGGCAGCTGGGAGAGGCAGGAAGGAGAAAGGAGAAGTGAGCCAGGATGGAAACAGGTAAGGCAGTAAAGATCCGGGTGGTGAGGCACGGCGAGGCAGGCAGTGAGTGGGTTAGGCAGGGTAAGAAAGACCTAGTGAGGCAGTGTGAGACAGCGAAGGGGAGAGGGAGGCAGTTAATGAAGCAGGGAGAGTGGGAGGGAGAGACAAAATGCGGGCTTGGGTGAGGCAGGATGAGATAGAAAGGAGGTGGATGAGGCAGGAAGAAGGAAGGTAAGGCAGGTGAAGCACGGCTGAGGAGGAGAGACAGTGGGTGAGGGAGGGTAAGGCAGGGAGAGGCAGTGGGTGAGTCAGAGGAGAGGCTGGGGTAAGGCTGGGAGGTGGCGGATCACGCAGGAGGGAAGCAAAGTGATTGGGGGTAAGGCACGAGGGAGGCAGGGTAAGAAAGGAAGGAAGATTGATTGAGCTGGGTAAAGCACGAGGAGGTAGGGTAAGGCAGGGGAAGGAAGGGTAAGGCAGGGTAAGGCAGGGGGAGGAAGGGTAAGGCAGGGTAAGGCAGGGGGAGGAAGGGTAAGGCAGGGTAAGGCAGGGGGAGGAAGGGTAAGCAGGGTAAGGCAGGGGGAGGAAGGGTAAGGCAGGGGAAGGAAGGGTAAGGCACGGTAAGGCAGGGTGAGGCAGGGTAACTTTGAGCCCCTTGGGAGGACTTAGGGTGGGCAGTCAGACCCAAGTTACTGACTTAATGCTCCACCTGATTCTCTCTCTCTCTCTCTCTCTCTCTCTCTCTCTCTCTCTCTCTCTCTCTCTCTCCTTCCCCATCCACCGTTCTCTCACATCTTCCCTTCTTCTCTTGTCCCATCTGTCTACATATCTCTCCCTCTCTTTCCTCCCCCTCTCCCACCCACCTGTCCCCAATAGCTCTCTCTCTCTCTCTCTCTCTCTCTCTCTCTCTCTCACGTAACACACACACACACACACACACACACACACACACACACACACACACACACACACAAAAGCTAACCCGGCGCAAATGGAGGCGGCAAAGATGAAGATGGAGGAGGAGGAAAAAGGAAGAGAAGTAGAAGGGGCCGGAGGGAGAAAATGAAGAATAATGGAGGGAGGAAGAAAAGACGGGGGGAAGGAGGGAGGGAGGGAATGGAGGAAAGGAGGTAACAATGATGGGAGGCAGGTGGAGAAAGTGGAAGGAGGAAGACAGAGGGAGAAGGAAAAGGATACAGAGATAAAAATAGATAGATAAACTGAGATCCACAGATGAGTAGATAGGCGGGTTAAGACGCGTGTATATATATATATATATATATATATATATATATATATATATATATATATATATATATATATACATAAAGAGAGAGGGAGAGAGAGAGAGAGAGAGAATCTCGAGCTCTGTTACATTCCAAGCAAGGACCTTCACCTCTGACCCACACTTCTCTCTCTTTCTTTCTCTCTCTCTCTCTCTCTCTCTCTCTCTCACACACACACACACACACACACACTAGCTTTCTGGAAATAGTGAAATGTATTAACTCTAATGAGGAGTAATTAGTTCCATGTATTTGCATAATGAAGGAAAAATAGTTGAAAAAAAAATTGAAGAGTTTTTTGATGTCTGGGTAATATGGAGGAGAGACAGCAAGTATGGAGAATGATGGAGGAAGGAAGGAAGGAGGTAAGGAAGAAGGAAGGAAGGAAGGAGGTAAGGAAGAAGGAAGGAAGATATGTAGGAAGGAAAGACAAGTAAGCGGTTAAGAAAGTAAGTAAGGAAACGAAAGATGGAAAGAATGAAGGAAAGGGGGAGACAGATGAGAGAGAGGAAATAATGAGGAACCGAAGGAAGAAGAAACAAAATGGTATGAAAAAGACAAAAGAGGAGGAAAGGTAAGAGGGGGAGTGAAGGATGAAGATGGACTGAGAGAGAGAGAGAGAGAGAGAGAGAGAGAGAGAGAGAGAGAGAGAGAGAGAGAGAGAGAGAATCATTAATGGGATTAGAATGAATAATTAGTTAACATTTTCCTCCGGAAGTCACAACTCTCTCTCTCTCTCTCTCTCTTTCACTCTTCACGCTTCTCCGTCCACCGCCTGGCACAGTTTAATATCACTATGATTTCCCCAGAGAGAGAGAGAGAGAGAGAGAGAGAGAGAGAGACGGGTTGGTACTTAGTCACACGTGGAGAGCTATCCTTCACACACACACACACACACACACACACACACACACACACACACACACACACACACACTGTTGTATTTAATCTAACTTAACACCACAGTTAATCCTGCTCTCAACTCCACGCCTTTCTAGTGAGAGTAAATTTAATCTATTTAATCTGTCATCATGTGAAGAGATTCTTGATGTCAGGTATTCTGTTTTACTGTGTGATGATGATGATGATGATGATGATGATGATGATGGTGATGATGATGAAAAGGTCAATAACAATGATAACGTTAACAATGATGATGATGATGATGATGATGATGATGGAACTGGCTATTATAATGAGAATTTACGTACAAACTAAGGACAGAATTTCCGTGCAGAATTCGGGCTCAAAACAGTTCAAAAATTACGTTCAGAATTTAAGTACAGAATTAGAATACAGAAATTAAGTACACAATTAAAGTACAGAATTAACGTAGAGAATTTAGGCATAGAATTAGGTACAGAATTGAAGTGCAGACTTAGAAAGCAGAATTTAAGCAGACAGTGGCAGTAGTGATGCGGGTCGTGGCCAAAGTTGGAATTACAAACAGGTAACCCAACAAAAACAACAATACGAACAAGAAAACTCCAGCCATTACCCAAACAGAGCTGTGTGTGTGTGTGTGTGTGTGTGTGTGTGTGTGTGTGTGTGTGTGTGTGTGTGTGTGTGTGTGTGTGTGTGTGTGTTGAGGAGGTAGTTATTTTGCGTGTGTGTGTGTGTTTTACTGGAGTGTGTATTTATTGGTTTTCTTTCTCCTGTGTTTGATTCTTACATTCTGTGTGTACCCTACTTTCTTTTTTCTGATGCTTGTGTGTTCTAGCGTTTTCAGTTTTTTTCTGCGGTTTCTCTTTGTGTTTTTCCCCTTGTGTTTTTCGTGGGTTTGTGTTTTTCATTCCCTGGTTCTCTTTTTTCTATTTGTCTTTTGTCTATGTGTTTTCTCTGAGGTTTGTTTTTGTGTTTGTTTTTTTTCCTATTCTTTTTTGCTTTTCTTTTGGGTGTCTGTGTTTTAACCCTACTCTATCCGATGGCATGTTTTTCCACTTTATTCGTGTGTGTGTGTGTGTGTGTGTGTGTGTGTGTGTGTGTGTGTGTGTGTGTGTGTGTGTGTGTGTGTGTGTTTTAATTATTTTTTTATCACTAATGAATGCTACTTACTGTCTTTTATTTTTTTTTAGTCCACGAGACTTTCCGAACTCTCTCTCTCTCTTTCTCTCTCTCTCTCTCTTCTCCGACTCATAAAATAGATATCACAAACGAAACCTACCTTTTTATTAAGCCTCGTTATGATCAATATATGCTATCATTTTTTTTTATCCTCTCGTCTCTCTTCCCTTCCCTTCCTTTTCCTTTCCTTTCCCTTCCTTCCCTTCTCTTCACTTCCTTTCCTTTTCTTCTTTCCCTTCCCTTCCTTTCATTTCTCTTTGCTTTCTTTCGTTTCCCTTGCCTACCCTTCCCTTCCCTTCCTGTCCCTTCCCTTCCAGTGATTCCTTTCCCTTCACATCCTTCTCTTCATCATCGTCACCTCCCTTCCCTTCATCCCATCACGACCTTCTCACTAAGCATTCTCATTTCCCTTCCCTTCCCTTCTATTCCATTCCCCTCTCCTCCCTTCCCTTCCCTTTCATTCCCTACTCTTCCCTTTTCTTTCCCTTCCCTTCTCTTCCCTTTCATTCCTTTCCCTTCCCCTCATCTCCCTTCCCTTCCCTTCCCTTTCATTCCCTACTCTTCCCTTTTCATTCCCTTCCCTTCTCTCCCCTTTCACTCCTTTCCCTTCCCTTTCATTCCCTACTCTTCCCTTTTCATTCCCTTCTCTTCTCTCACCTTTCATTCCTTTCCCTTCCCTTCCCTTCCGCTGAGACCTCTCCCCTCCCTTCCCTTCCAAATCCACCCTTCACTATTTTCCTGCCACAGCCGCCACCACAAAACACGAGAGGATAATACAGCCTTCGCGTGAGACAACAATTTTTGAGATTTGTGTGTTTGGAGCAGTTACCCCCCTTCCTTCCCTCTTCTCCCTCCCTCTTCCCCTCCTTCTCTCATTCCCTTCCTTCTCCCTCCCCTTCCCTCACCTCTCCCTTCTACGTTCCATCCTCTCCCTTACTCCATCCTTTCCTTTACATTCCATCCCACTTTCCTCCCTCATCCATGACTTCTTCCATACACTTCCCTCCCTTCCTCTCCTCCCTTTTTCCTTACTCCATTCACCTTTCTCTACTTTCCTCCCTTCCTCTCCCCCTCCTCCTCCCATCTTCTCCATCCATTAATATTCCCTCCCCCTTTTCCAATCTCTTTTATCCTCCTTTCTTCTCTTTCCTCCAGCCAATTACTTCATTTTTATCTCTTATTTCTATTCGCCTTTCACCCTTCCCATTTATACTCTTTCTCTCTCCTTCCCATCTCCCCCTCTTCCTCCTCCTCCTACCTTCCTCTCGCCCTTTGTATCTCTCCTCCTCCCACCTCTTCTCCTTTTCAACATTTTTTTTTCAATCTATAACTAGTCCTCTCTCTCTCTCTCTCTCTCTCTCTCTCTCTCTCTCTCTCTCTCTCTCTCTCTCCCCCATCCACCTTTCCGTATCTCCGTCCTAATTCAGCCTCTCCCCTTCCATCACTCTCACCCTCTCCATCACTCTCATACCTACTGTACACCCCTCTCTCTTCCTTCTCCCCTCCCTCTCTTTATCTCCACCCCTCCCCCTACCCTAACTCTCTCCACACGCAAAGGCCGTAGAAAACAAACCATTTGCGTGCGTGTCGGTGAGTGTGCGTGAGTTACCTGACCTGACCTGACCTGTCTCTGTTCCGCCAATAAACACCACCCCTTCAGTCAAAATCTTGGGGAGGGGAGGGATAGGGGTTTTATTAGGGATGGTTTGGGATGGGATGAAGGGAGACGAGAGGGAGGGGTAAGAAATTAGTTTACAGGTTAAGTGGGGTATGGTGGGGTGGGGAATGGGGTGAAGTGGAAGGGGAATGGGGTGAAGTGGTAAGGGTATTGTTGACGGGATGGGATGGAAATTGAGGGGAGGGGAGTAAAAGAGACAGGAGAGGAGGAAAAGGGGACAGGAGAGAAAGAAGACAAGATGGATGGGGAAGGAAAGTAAGAAGCAAGAATGGAAGAGAAAAGAAAGGGAACGAGGAGAAGGGGGGAAGAGAAGAAAAAGAAGAAAGGATGGGAGAGGAGAGAATGGGGAAGAAAGGGATAGGAAAGGAGATGACAGGAGGAAAAAGGAGACAGAAATGAGAAAGGAAGGGAAGGAGGAGGAGGAGAGAAGGGGTGGGAAGATGGAGAGAAACAACGAGGAAGAGCAGATCAGAATACTAAGGATAAACAAAGGGATAAAATACGAAATCGAAGGCAGGGGAGGACGGATGAGACTAACAAGAAGAGGAAGTCCAAGGTAAAGGAAATAAATTAGGAAAAAACACAGATTGGAAGGAGAGAGAGAGAGAGAGAGAGAGAGAGAGAGAGAGAGAGAGAGAGAGAGAGAGAGAGAGAGCAGAGGAAATACACCGATTAAAATGCAAACAGGAAACAGGGCGAATGAGAGCAAGGAAAGAGGAGAGAGGACAAGAGGAAGTGAGGGTGAAAGGAAAATAAAGAGAGACATAAAAACAGAAGGTCATGGGGAAGATATGTAAATGTGTCAGAGAGAGAGAGAGAGAGAGAGAGAGAGAGAGAGAGAGAGAGAAACACACAGGAAGCGAGGGAAGGGAAGAGAATGGGGAGAGAGCGAAAGGAAGAAGAAGAGCGTGAAGAAAGAGAAGGAAACGGAAGGGAAGGGGAGGGAATGAGTTAGGAGGGAGAGAGAGAAAAAAAAACAGTAAAGGAACGCAAAAGATGATGAAGTTGGAAGGTTACATGGATAGAGAGAGAAGGAAAGGGACAAGAGAGAAGGGGAGGGTGAGAAGGAGAAGAAAAAAGAAGGGAGAGAAATGAAAAAGGGAGAGGAGAGGGGAGGGAGACAAGAGAGGAAACCAGAACAGGATGGAGTGACCAGGAGGGAAGGAGAGTGGAAGGGGAGAGAAGATAGGATAGTACGGAGCAGAAGAAAGGTAGTGAAATGTGGTGTGTGGGCCCCGAAGACTACGCATCAATTTCTGATCACAAAAAGGATTTCTCTAACACTGATAATATACAAGAATAAGAGTTACTAGGCTACGACGGAGGCCATGGGAAGGAGGTGAAGGTGAGAGACTGACTAGAAGAGTGTTAGAGGTCTGGGTGAGAGAAACGGAGACAGACCAAATGCCAGGGCGAGAGAGATACACAGAGAAGAAATAAATCAGGAAAATGGATAAGAAAGAAGGAAAATAAAAAGGGTAGGAAAGGAGATGATGGAAGAAGAAGCAGACCAAATATTAAGGCGAAAGAGGAAGAGGTAGAGCAAGAACAGGGGTAGAAAGACCTGGAAATAAAACATATGAGGGAGGGTGGCGTGTCATGTACTAATCACACAAACATTGCATAAAATCCCAATTACATGGCTTATTACCCTCTTTTATTACCCACCGTCACACACACACACACACACACACACACACACACACACACACACACACACACACACACACACACACACGCGCGTGAGTAAATGCAGGAAAGGAAGCGCGTGAAAGTCAAACTAAAATTAGGCTAGCAAAAAAAAGAAAAAAAGAAAAGAAAAAAAAAGCCTAATCTCGTTCATGAAAAAAAAGAAAGCACCGACACGACTGAGAGAGAGAGAGAGAGAGTGTTTGCGTGCGTGTGTATGTCTAAAACACACATCCAAACTTTTAAATACGCATTAAAGCACACGCACACACGAAAGAGCACCCTCACACACACACGTACACACACCAAACCACAAGACAAAACACACACACACACACGCACACACACACACACACACACACACACACACACACACACACACACACACACACACACTATAATATGATTATTACGATGATGATGATGATGATAATAATGTTAGTGTTCGTGGTGATGTTGTGGTTGTTGTTGATGATGATGATGATGATGATGATGATAAGGACTGATTAGACCGGATCAGCCTTACCTGAATTACGGATAATGAGGTTAGGATGATATGGGTCTTTGTGAAGGGGATTTGGTTTGTGTTGACGGGTGCAGAATTAGAGAGAAGGAGAGAGAGAGAGAGAGAGAGAGAGAGAGAGAGAGAGAGAGAGAGAGACTACATACCTACACAACCAAAACATACCTACAAAAATATAAAGTTAAAAAGAAACCAAATACTTGCACAAAAAAAAAAGATGAAAAAAGCAAATTAAGATCATCCCTTCCCTCCTCCTCCCTCCC
>NC_137042.1:27764278-27774278 GCF_032717465.1 Coenobita brevimanus
TGTTTCCTTTTTTATAGAGCGAAGTTAGGGGAGACTTGGGGAAATATGGGTCACACGTCTTTCTGTGTGTGTGTGTGTGTGTGTGTGTGTGTGTGTGTGTGTGTGTGTGTGTGTGTGTGTGTGTGTGTGTGATACATCCATCCATCCATCTTGCTAGCCAGCCATCTTTCTGTCCAGGAATCTGTCTCACTATCAATCACTCAACAAATCAGTCTATTTATCTGTCTATATATCTATCCTTCTACCTGTCTATAGAGATAAGAAATACACTTTTGGAAGCGTAAGAGAAAATAACATTATTTCCATCAGTTACATTTATGTCTCTTCTTTTTTAATATAAATTTTATCTACATTTTTAAAACGAAAAACATGAGAGGAGCTGGTAATGAGGTAAGGGGAGAGGGGTTAGGGTGGGAGAGGGGAAAGAGGAAGTGGGGAAAGAGGGAGGGAGAGAGGAAGAAAGGAGGAAGAGGGAGTGGAAGGGTAGTGGAGAAGAGAGAAGAAGAGGGGCAAGAGAATGAGGATGAGATGGAAATGGGAGAGAAGAGAAGAGAAGAGAAGAGAAGAGGATGGGAGTAAAGAGAGGTGAATTAAAGAGAATTAAAGAAAATAAAACGATTTGAAGGGAGGGGAAGGGACGAGAGAAGAAGACAAGGGAAGAAAAAAAAGATGAGAAGCGAAAATAATAAGAAAATACATGACGAGAAACGAAGAAGAGAGGAAGACAGAAGAAAAGAGAAAAAGAGAGGAGAGGAGAAGAGAACGGAAGAGATGCAAGTTTATTTTTGACATTCTGTAATTCCAAACTTATTACTTACTTATTTAAGAAAATAGGGGTCCGGAGGGAAGGAAGAGGGGAGAAGGAGGAGAAGAAGAAGAAAGGAAGGAAGAGAAAAGGGGAGAGAAAGAAGAAGAAAGGGAGGAAAGGAGGAAGAGATGAGGAGAAAGGAAGATGGAATGTTGGGAAGGAGGATGAGAGAGAGAGAGAGAGAGAGAGAGAGCAGCAACACCTCCATTACCTGTGCCCTCATTAAGGCAGCTTGAGAATTCACCTGTCCTATTAAGTCGGCGAGGAAGAGACACGGAGAGAAAGGGAGAGATAAAGGGAGAGACAGGGAGAGAAAGGGAGGAGCAAAGGGAGAGATAGGAGGAAGGAAGAGGAAGAAGAATAGGGGTGAGGTGGAAAATGTGTGAGAGAGAGAGAGAGAGAGAGAGAGAGAGAGCAAAGGGGTCAGTGAGAGTGGACGGTGGATCGATGCCAAAAAGTGAGTGAGTGAGTGAGTGAGTGAGGGAGAGTGAGAGAGAGGGAAGGAAAGAGTGACTCCTTCGTCCAGTGCTCTAAGGCAGGCTGCATCAAAGTAAAGAGGGGTGTCCATTTGTGTGTGTGTGTGTGTGTGTGTGTGTGTGTGTGTGTGTGAGAGAGAGAGAGAGAGAGAGAGAGAGAGAGAGAGAGAGAGAGAGAGAGAGAGAGAGAGAGACAGACAGACAGACAGACAGAAAGAGAGAGAGAGAGAGAGAGAGAGAGAGAGAGAGAGAGAGAGAGAGAGAGAGAGAGAGAGAGAGAGAGAGCAATGATCAGATTAATTTATTTTTATCACTGATTTGCAAAATAATCATGGCGACGGGATTATCTTCACGACAATAATTTAGTCTCTTTGATGTATCTTTTGGGCGATTTTGGTGTGAAATGTAAGTGAATTTGTATTAATCTGAATGGCCATTTTTGGATATGTGTGTGTGTGTGTGTGTGTGTGTGTGTGTGTGTGTGTGTGTGTATATATATATATATATATATATATATATATATATATATATATACAGTTATCTATTTGTATATCTATCTGTCTGTTTGTGTATCTATCTAATTACCAATCTATCTATCTACACAGCTATACAGTATTTACATAACAATACATGAATAAATTCAGTGATAGGAGGTGACACCCTCAACGTTTTTGATGATGATGATAACAATAATAATCTACTTATCTATCTACACCCAGATGCCACAATCCCCTAAGGGATGTCTGTCTGTCTTTGAGTTAGTAATTTTACGGGGAGGGGCACTAACCCTCCGCCAACCCACTTGTTGATATGTGTGTGTTGGTTATATGGTTACCACCTAGCGTTGTATATGGTTTCCTGGCTTACAGGAATTTACTAGGCTTGTCATTCAACGAACAGCTCCCAGAAAAGGAGAGAAGAGTAATAAAATGCGACAGGAAAGATGAGGGGATAGGAAGAGTGGAGGGGATACACAGGAAAAGAATGATAAAGGTGAAGTAGGCAGCACTAGATAAAGTGAGTGGATAATGGTCGCCACCACCTACCGCAAACAACAATAACCAGGAAAGTACGCTCTGTGAGCGAGTGACGGGCGAGCGAACGTTTGTACATAAACCTATCATCATAATTTCATCTTGATGTATATTTTCAACATTTCTGGTGAGGTAGTTGAACAATTACAGGAGAATAATTGAGCTAAAATACTTACTTTCTCATGTTTTCTCTCTGGCTGTGCACTAGGGCGAGGCGCCGTAGCATTTATCACACGCGCAATGTTCAAGTCTCTGCTCCCGACTTGCCGTGCCAACGAACTGCGTCGGTAAATGCTTGGCTATTGATCGAATGATAAAACCCAGAAATGGGGCGATTACCCTTGCTGATTTCACCCTCTAAACATAGAAAAATACGTTCATGCAAAGTTATGAGCGTAATATCCGATATCTAATTGTTAGAATTCATGCAAGAAAACACTGTTACGAAAGGAAATCTTTTTATATTCGATTTCACAGTGGAGCACGACAATTTAAGTCCTCGATACATTCCCTTGGAAAGCTGGGATTCCAAGGAGTTTCTTTGGTTTCATGGGTAAACAGCCTATATAGCCAAAAACAAAATTTATTGAATGTATCTACTACCTGCTGACAGAATCTCTTCTCTATCTCACATAGAAAAAAAGTTGTTAGCCATCACAACCATCGAGGTCGGGCTGTGTCGTGTCGGGCCGGGTCGGGACATTAATTTCTCAGCTGAACGTAAACATCGTTTCGCTACGCTTACTCGAGTCACTCGCTGCTCTCGCTCGCAATAATGATAATAATAATAATAATAATAATAATAATAACTAACAACAACAACAACAATGATAATGAAGCTGAAGATGATAATAATGATAACCAATCCCTGCTCACCACACTCTGGCATTATCACTACCACTCCCGTTCACCACACCCACCACTTCACTTAAGTTACTGTTCATCCATCACCACGTCCATTAATCACCACGACAGTCCATCACCATACTCACTCATTCACCATTATCATCCCTCATTCATTACAGTAGTTACCTATTTTATCTATCTATCCGTCTGACTCCTTTTCTCCCCCATTTTCCTCTCGCTCCCCCAATCTCATTTCTCCCATCTCTCCCCCTTTTACCCTTTCCCTCCTATCCCGCATTCCCTTCCCAGTTCTCCTCCTCAACCCCTCTCCCCACCTTTCCTCTTCTCTCCCACTGACCTATTCCTCCCCTCCCCATCTCTTCTCCTCCCCTAACCTCTCCCTTCTCCCTTCACGGCTCAATAACAACAGAAGGAAAAAAATAAACAGGAAAAACGAAAAAAAACATAAGGGAGGGGAAATGTCTACTTCAAAGTGGTCCAATACACGTAACTGATGAGGGGAGGGGAGGGGAGGGGAGGGAGGGGAAAGAGAGGGGATGGAAGAGGTGGAAGAGAGCGGGACAATGGGAAGTATGTGGAACGGGGTAAGAAGTAGAGAGGGGGAGGGGAAGCGGGTGGGGGTGGGAAAGGGGTAGGGGGAGGAGGGGGATAGTGGGAGATGGTGAATACTTCCAAATACAGAAGTAGGTACTGGATTGGATGTAATATGTGTGTGTGTGTGTGTGTGTGTGTGTGTGTGCATCATTACCACGGTACTAATGGGGTAATTATACGTGAATGGAGACACTAACACAACCCAAGTGGACATAAACACTGCAAAGGAGGGCATTAATAAAGGGTCCTCCACTCACCTGTCCTAATTATGTCACCTGTGGCTGCTGGATCAGGTACTTTCTCCCTTACCTGTGGGGGCATAAAGGTGATTATTAGTTACGATAAAGTGAGGCTAAATGGAGTGAGATTATGAAAACCAGTAATAATAATAAATGGAGGAGTTATTGATGAGTACTAATGATAATGATGATAATAATGTCACCCACCTAACCTTATTCTCACTGGAAACAACAAAACAACAATAATAACAGTAGTAGTAACAGTAATCATCATCATCATCATCATCATCATCATCATCACCACCACCACCACCACTACACTCCTGCATTCCACAACATCTACTCCACTTCTCCACACAACCACCTTCCACCTTCAAATCCACCTCTCACCTTCCCACTCGGCCACATATCACTGTCACACTTACACGCCTCACCTTCACGCTCCTCACCTTTCACCTTCACTCTAACCTGAAGAAGATCCGTAACCCCATGCAGCGTAGTCGATGGCCAGGTGTACTGAGGTTGGAGGGTTAATTCAACTAGTAATCAAGGAGACTCATTCCTACCTTATAGGTATCGCTGTTAGAATTTCATATAACAATTTAGTATTTAAGTTGTAGTGGCCCAGTTCTTTCAGGTGAAGATAAAGCAACTCAAACACCAATTCTTTTGTAGTATCTAGTAAGAATCTTCCTCTATTATACACTTCCTTCCAATCAACCTACACCTTCCCACGCTTCCTCTCTCTCTCTCTCTCACCTTTGAACCCTGAGCCTTTAAAATCTCTCTAAACCTAACTCAATCCTCCAAGTCAGGGATCTCTTTTCAAACAGTTTTTCACCTTCTCTCTCCCTTCCTACACCCTTTCCTACACTTACACCTCTCCACCACACTCTCTCCCACAACCTTCTACACCCACATCTTCCCCTACACCTACTACACAGCCTTTCAAACACCCACTCCCACCCTACCATTTCTCCCCTTCACCCACATCCCCACACTCGTCTAAACCCACCGACAACCACACCTCTACACCCACTCCTGCTCCCCACCCACCCCCACACATCCTCCCATAACCACCCCCATATCCTACACCCTCCCAAGCACCCACCCCCACCCCCACCCTCCGCTATACCTACCCACAACCTCACCCTCTCTACACTCACTCCTACTCCACATCCTCCCACACCCACATCCTGCACCCACCCACACCCTCACCCACCCACAACCACACCTTCTCGCCATCCTCTCCTACTCGACACCCTCCCACACCCACATCGTCCCCTCCACCCTCCCCTACTTTACACCCTATCACCCTCCCCTACACCCACCCACACCCACACCCACACCTTCGCACCCGCAAGCCCTCAGGATCCGACAAAATTCCCCCTAGTCTGCTACCCATTTGAGGCTCTGATCTCCCCTGCGTCTCCTTGGTTACTAATGAGGTTGATGGGGAAGGCGAGGTGACGGGGAAACGACACCTCCCACGCTGGTGTGTGTGTGTGTGTGAGAGAGAGAGAGAGAGAGAGAGAGAGAGAGAGAGAGAGAGTGCTATGCCAAGGACTAGGTCAAATTAAAAACAGGTCAAAATAGGTAAAAAAAAAAACGGGGGGGGGGGGACAAAATTACCAAAAGGACAATATAAAAATGAATCAAAATTTATAACAGGTCAAAAAAAAATAATAATAATAATGACCCCCAAAAGGTCATTAATAAAATAAAGGGTCACATTAATAAAAGATCAAAATTTATAGTCGAAATCAGCAAAGAAAAAAAATTAATGGAGGTGAAAACTAATATTAATTTTTCCCCTGATACAAACCTTCCTTAAGATTGTAAATAAATAAATACATAATAAAATAATAACCAAATAAAATAAATAAGTAACGTAAATATAAGAAATGTAACTAAAAATAAATCAATAAAATCAATATATAATAAAGATAAAAATTCCGACCGCCACACACTGTTGTACCCCAGAAACCCATTATCACTTGGGGAGATAAGCCATTCTCTCTCTCTCTCTCTCTCTCTCTCTCTCTCTCTCTCTCTCTCTCTCTCAAAAACCTCATTCCCTCATCCTTTCTCTCAATTTTTATATCCCATTCCATTGCTCTCTCTCTCTCTCTCTCTCTCTCTCTCTCTCTCTCTCAAAAACCTCATTCCCTCATCCTTTCTTTCAATTTTTATATCCCATTCCATTGCTCTCTCTCTCTCTCTCTCTCTCTCTCACCAAAGAAACTTGTACCTCTGGCTAAGACACAGTGTTATGGGCGAGAGGGTCATTGTCGGAGGAGGAGGAGGAGGAGGAAGAGGAGGAGGAGGAGCCCGGCTAACCCCTTCAGTACGATGATATTATAACCTTCTTCACTACCTTAATTTTGAGATGAATAAAGCTGGTAAAGAAAGATAGATATACAGACAGACAGATAGATAGATAGACAAATAGATGGATATAGATAAACAGATTCAGATAAACAGATAGGTCGATAGACAGGAATAGGAACAGATAAACAGATCAGATAATAACAAAAAGGAAATGTAGACAGATAGATAGAAAGACAGATGGATGGACGTACAATGGAGATGAAGGCACGAGGAGAGTAGAAGGGAATGCAGTAGTGGAAGAGAGAGAGAAAAAAAAGTGAAAGCAGACGAGGAAGAAAGGAGAGAGTGGGGGGGGGGTACGTGTGAAAGGCGAAGGAACATTTGATAAAGGAGAAGGAGAAAGAGAAAACGAGGAAAAGGAAGGGGGAAAAGTAAAGGGGGTGAAAATATGAGAAGAAAGGAGTAGGGAAAAGATTAACAGAAAGAAAAAAGGGGGGTACGAAGGAGATGAAGAAAGAAAAGACAGATAATAAAAGAAAAAACTGTACAGAGGGAGAGAATATTGGAAAAAGAGAAGTATGAGATATGGAAGACGTGGGTGGACGCAGACGAAAAATATTGATAAAACTGATAAAGCTAATACTGCAGAAGGATTAAGAAAGCAAGAAGGTGTGTGGGCGGAGAAGAATTATGACACAGAAAATTAAAAAGCGTTGAAGAGAAGAAGTTGGAAAGAAACGAAGCCAGTGAAGAATAAGAATGAGGGACGAGGAGGAGAGGAGGAAGGGCAAATGGTATGAGAAAAGGAAGATGAAAAGAGAAGAATAAAGAATAGTAGGAAGAACAAGAGATAACGAAGGAAGTGAAAGAGGAAAAGGAGGAAAGAAGGAGGAAGAGGAGGAGGTGAAGAAGTGAGAGAGGAAGAAAGAGAAGGGGGAGAAGGAGGAAGAGCAGGTGAAGAAGCGAGGGAGGAAGGAAGAAAAGGAGGAGGAGGAGGAGAATGTGGAGGCAGAGATAAAAATAGGAGAATTATAGAACCAATTAAAGGAGATGTAGGAGGAGGGAGCGAGGAGTGAGAGAGAACAAACAACATCCATCCTACGTGAGAGAGAAAAGAGGGGAAGAAGAAGAGGAAGAAGAAGAAGAAGAAGAAGAGGAAGAAGAAGAAGAAGAAAGTGACAAAACAGAGGAGGAGAGGAAGGAAGAGGAAAAACAGATTAAGTAGAAGACTGAACATATGAAGACAATAACAAGAGTGAGAAAATCATCAAGCGAGAGAGAGAAAAAGACAGACGAAAGTGAGGAAGAGGAAGAAGAGGAAGAGGATATGGAGGTGTAATCGGCAGAATGAATCACCAAGGGAAAGGTGTTACGAAGCCTCCCACTGCCCTAGAGAATAAGGTTCATTAAAATTAATCAAGAATTGTTTGCCACGCGCAATGGATTCGGTAAAAATTCTTGGTAACGGTGTGTGTGTGTGTGTGTGTGTGTGTGTGTGTGTGTGTGTGTGTGTGTGTGTGTGTGTGTGTGTGTGTGTGTGTGTGTGTGTGTGTGTGTGTGTGTGTGTGTACCCCTCTCAGATTCAGTTGGGGATTACAACTCTCTCTCTCTCTCTCTCTCACACACACACACACACACACACACACACACACACACACACACACATCCCTTCAGTCACCACAATTCCAGTCCACTCCCTCGCTCTCCCCGTCCCTCCCACCCACCCCCACTCCTCTCCCTGTCCCCCCACTCCCCATTCATTAACCCCCCGCCACACTGAGCCCCATAATCACGCCAGCACAACCCATAATCTCTCTTTTTACTGCCTCATCACAAAGTTCTAAATTTCAGGCCCCATTTTCAACCCATCCATGTTTTTTTTTTTTTTTGGACTATCATTTCGGGTCATTACTTATCTGTGTAGTTTAGCCTTTATTTATGTCCACTTCCAATGAGCTGTTTCAATTACCTCTCTTCTGTCTACCTCCCCCCTTCTCTCTCTTTTCTTCCAACTCTCTTCCTCTCTCTCTTATTTAGTCTCTCCCTCCTCATTCCTCTCCTATGACTGAAACATCTAAAAACACCAAACTTTTCTTTCCCTCACTGCATCCCCCTTAATATCAACTTCGTCGCAGTTATTATCCTTCTTTTTAATTTTCCCTCTACATCCAAAGCCAGATCACTTTCTTGTTAACTGTTTTATAATTATATCACGTCATCCAAATCGAAACCACATTTAACAGGAGCATAATATTTTACCCTCAGTTTTTACTGCAACCACATAGCCTTTAAAAATCTATTCCGTTTTTTGTCCATGAATCTACCACTTCCACAGCCACGTCTAAGTACTTCGATAGATGTAACTTTTACCAGCCGTCCTAACATCGTCCACTTTTCACTACTATACGCCAGAGCTGGAACTATACTCTTTTCACAATAACGTGGCTTAAACTTGCCATCTCTCCACCATGAAAGCCGAGTCTTAATAATAAACGCTAAAATACGATGCTAGATTACCATTAGATATGATGCCTGTCACGAAGATGTGCTGTGGATAGAGGGTAGAGGCATAGTGTTCTTTTTCTCCAATGAGCTTCGTGATAAGAGCAACAAAACGACGAAAATCTAGGCCCATTTTAGGTGAAAGAACTATAGTATATTTGTTGTGTAATGTTTTTTTTTTCCCTCTCATACTCAAACACCAATTATTATTTTTTTTTCTTTTCTTTTCGTCTTTCTTTTTTTTTCTTTTTTTTTTTTTTTACTGCTCTCAAGGCCGCCAGTACCTTTCTTCCTTGTTGCAGTCGGTCCTTAATTTCACCCTTTTCACTGACTTATTTCTTGCTCTCTCTCTTTCAGTTTCTCATCCTTCGCCTCAATGTTACATCACTCTCACTACTACTACTACTACTACTGCTGTTACTTCCGTTCCTACTACTACTACTACTCTTTTTGCATATTAACGTCACTACTGCTGAATGTATACCTGACGCAACTTTATTCACACACACACACACACACACACACACACACACACATATCCAGACACCCACAAACACACACACACACACATATCCAGACACCCACAAACACACACAGACACCCACATACACATCCACAAGCACTCAAAACAACCCACAAACTCACAAATATAGACAGTCCCGGAAGAGGGCAATATCCGGGTCACATAATGCAATTGGCAGGTCGCTCGTGCAATTAGGACGGGGGTAATGCGGCTGCCAGGGGGCGGGGGAGAAGGAGAAGCAGCACGAGAGATAGGTGGAGGGAATGAAAGACTGGAGAAAAGGGGAGAGAAGGAGAAATAAGGCGAGGGAAGGAAGAAATGAGATAAATATGGAGGGGGAGGAGAAAATTACGAGACAGATGGAGAGATGAGGTTTAGAAGGAGAAGGAACAGACTGAGTGAGAGATGGAGAGATGGGAAACGGGAGAAGGAAAAGAAGAATGTGGAGAGAGAGAGAGAGAGAGAGAGAGAGAGAGAGAGAGAGTCTAATGACATTTGGAGTTGACAGGTAACCTCGTTGTGTATTTGTTTACTTAATGCTCATCCACCAGATCTATCTATCTCCTTATAGCCAGACGCCTTAATCCCGAAATGGGAGGCCACAAACAAATCGCCTCCATGTCATT
>NC_137042.1:27779278-27804278 GCF_032717465.1 Coenobita brevimanus
CAATATATATATATATATATATATATATATATATATATATATATATATATATATATATATCAAAAATACATCAGTGCCAGTACACCCCGCCAAGCCCAGAGGGAAGCAGAGGCAGGGAAGAACCCATATGAGGGACCGGGACTTCACCTGGCAATTAATTAGAACACACATACCTGGCGGGAAATTGGCGCAGGTGTATTTATGTTGCAATGTTGAACGCGGCAGACTTTGCACCATGAAATGCCGGGCTCTTTGTATATTAATAGAGGAGGTCTTTGTGTCCTGTGTGTGTGTGTGTGTGTGTGTGTGTGTGTGTGTGTGTGTGTGTGTGTGTGTGTGTGTGTGTGTGTGTGTGTGTGTGTGTGTGTGTGTGTGTGTGTGTGTGTGTGTGTGTGTGTGTGTGTGTGTGTGTGTGTGTGTGTGTGTGTGTGTGTGTGAGAGAGAGAGAGAGAGAGAGAGAGAGAGAGAGAGAGAGAGGTGCAGGAAATGGAGGTAGTGTGTGTTATTACGACTGCCTTTACCAGACATTCTCTCATTACTCCGAGTCTGTTATTATCTTGTTTCCTTGAGTTACCCTCTTATTTCTCTTCTTGTCTTTCGTTTTTCTTTACTTAACCTTTTATTTCTCTATTATTTTATTATTATTCATACCGTTTTATTTATATTTGTCTCAATATCTAATTTTTAATGCAGGGTTATTTTTGGCATCCTAATCTTATTTTTAATAGTGTCATTTTTAGTTTTCATTTTCTTTTGTTCATCTTAATTCTCTCTCTCTCTCTCAATATTAAAAACTGCCAGAAATATCAGAACAGCGAGGCTTTGAATAAATTAACTGCCAGGCCCTTTATCCCCTAGTGCTCCTATCTTAACCTCCACTCCTCCCTCCACACTCTTTCCTCCACTTCTCCACCCTCCCTCTACTCGCTCCCTCTCTCCACACATCCCACTCTACACCCCTCTCCCACATCCACATCTTGTCTCATTCACCTTTACTCAAATTCTTCGCATCCTCCTCATTCACGCTCTAAATCCACCCTCTTCACACTCATTCACACTTCACTCATACTCAGCTCACGTCTCACTCATTATTCACTCTCCTCACACCATATCAACTCATCGTTAACATCCATCCACCCTTTATTCACAACATCAATTATTCACACACACACACACACACACACACACACTTAAACAACCTACCCACACACAGTTCAACATTACACTGATTAGAACTCTCCCAACCTGCAGTAACTTTACACACACACACACACACACACACACACACACACACACACACACACACACACACACACACAAACCCTCTCCTCCCCCACACACACAACTCTCTCCCCGCCATACACACAAACCTAACCCACTCAAACACCTGCCATACCTTCCACACACCTGCCACACCTTACACACACCTGCCACACCTTACACACACCTGCCACACCTTCCCACACACCTGCCACACCCACATACCAGGTGCGTCCCAGGCTGCGTGTGACACAAGGCGTTTATTAGCGAGGCCAGACCATTGTTGTTTATCAATGGGACCCCTGGAGCAGCCTGCAGATGGCCTTCTTATTGGTGTGTGTGTGTGTGTGTGTGTGTGTGTGTGTGTGTGTGTGTGTGTGTGTGTGTGTGTGTGTGTGTGTGTGTGTGTGTGTGTGTGTTTCCACAAACCACACATATTTTACGGTCTCTATGGGGTAGTTTTACCTTAAGGAATTGCTGTACCCTAAATTTACAAAAATTTTGAGAGAGAGAGAGAGAGAGAGAGAGAGAGAGAGAGAGAATACACACCCCACCTAACTAATGCCTCCAGGCAAATTACAGGTACAAAAACATAGAGATGGACAGATAAAACGTGATAATGGGTGAGGGGGGGGGGGTGAGGCAGAGGAGGGTGGTAAGGCAGGGTGAGGCAGAGAGGGAGGTAAGGCAGGGGTGAGGCAGGGGAAGGGGCAATGTAGGAGAGGAGAAGAATGGATGAAGGAATATATGGGATGAAGTACGATGGGGTGAAGCAGGCAGTGGTGAGGCAGGGTGATGTAGGGGTGAGGCAGGGTTAGGGAAGGCTGGAGAGGAAAAGCAACAAGAAGAAAGTTTGATATGATGAAGGGTGAGGGAGGGCGAGGCAGGGTGAGGCAGGAAGGGGTAAGGCAGGGGTGAGGCAGGGTGAGAGTAGCTGCCTGACACCTTCCCCTTGAAATGGCCCTTAGCGAGAGAACAATACACGGTCACTCCACATCTGCCGCACCCACCACGCGAAGGCAGGCAGGCAGGCAAGGAGAGAAGATAGATAAATCGATAGACAGACGGGTAGGTAGGTAAAGGCAAAAAAGAAGGAAGAGAATGAAGGCAGATACATTGGTAGGTATATAGGCAAAGAAATATGCACGAAACAGACAGGTAGACAAGTAGGTAAGTGGGCAGGTAGATATGCAATTAAGAAAAAGGTAGGAAGGTAGGCAGGCAAGTAGGTTTGATGCATATGATGGAGACTGATAGATAGCTGGATAGATGAACGGATATAGACAAAGATAAACAGACAGACAGACAGACAGAGAGATACAGACAGATTGATAGACATAGACAGATAGATAGATAGATAAGTGGACATAAATACATGATGAATGAATAGATATATAAACAAACAGACAGACAAACATGATTATGGACTGAAAAACAGATGTGAAAGTAGGTGAGCACATTCTCTCTCTCTCTCTCTCTCTCTCTCTCCATTAGTTGCTAGAATATTCAGTTTACACTCAGAAGGTCCCTGTTGAGAGAGAGAGAGAGAGAGAGAGAGAGAGAGAGAGAGAGAGAGAGAGAGAGAGAGAGAGAGGTGGGGGGGGGTCAGCACCTCCCACCTGCCTCATCTCACCTGTCATCAAATTAACTCTCCTCTCCCGCTGACTCACCTTAAATTACGTCACAAGTTACCTAAAAATACTAAAAGATTATCCACAAAGACTCAGTTTCGCCATAAGTTAACAAATCCAAAAAATACCAAAAAATACTAAAATTACCCCTAAAACACCCAAATGTATTCAAATAACGAAAATGAAGAATTAGAGATGGAGGAAAAAAAAAACTAGGAAACAGATCAGGCCTGAATAACGTAACTCTATCATGTATTCAATACAGACGGTGGGTATTTGCGCTGAAGTGGTGACATGGGATGGTCTGTGGCATGTAAATGGAATGCGGGTGACTCAGGAAACGGGCTGTCGAGTCTATGGTCAGAGGCAGATATTGAAAAAGAAGATAAACAAGGAGAAACAGGAAAAGGAAAAGGAGATGAATAATGAGGTGAAGAAATGATGAAAACTGGAGAAATCTAAGGAAAATAATATGCCTTTGGAGAAGAAAGAAATCAAGAGGAGAGTAGAAAAGACACAAATGAGAGGAGGAAAGAGAGAGAGAAAGGACTGCAGGAAGAAAGACAAGAAAAACAAAAGGAGGAGAGAGAGAAGAGAGAAAAAGAAATGACTGTACGAAGAAAGACAAGAAAAATAAATGGAGGAGAGAAAGAGAAAAAATGCGAGAAAAAGAGAAAATGGGGGAAAGTACGATATAATTAGGGAAGACGCAAGAAATTTGAAAGTTATAAAAAGTGGGGAAACTTTAGAAAAAATATAACGTTTGTCGATAAGAGAGAATAAAAGACACTGGGTTTAAATGGTACTGCAGCCAGGACACTTAAACTACTGAGAGAGAGAGAGAGAGAGAGAGAGAGAGAGAGAGAGAGAGAGAGAGAGGAGGCAAGAAAAGGGGAATGGGGAAGGATGGTGAGGTTGAATTGGGGGAAGAAGGGAGAGAGTAGGGGTGAAAAGAAAGTAAGAGGGAGAGAGGAGAGCGAGGAGACGACAGAGAGGAGAGAGAACATGAGTAAGAGAGAGTGAGAGAAACAGAAATGAAAGAGAGAGAGTACGCAGAGGGGAGAACTGGTCTAGGGAGGAAAGAAACAGGGAGTAAGAGGGAGAGAAAAAAATGAAGGGAGATTGGATGACGAGAGGGGAGAGAGGGTAAGAGGATAATAGGAGGGGAGGGACGAGTGAGAGAGAGGGGAGGGAGAAAAAGGGAGGGAGAGAAGAGAGGAGGGAAACAGAGGGAGGAGAGGAGGAGAATAGAGAAATGGAGAAGAGGAGGGAAGGTGGGAGAGAGATACTGGAGAGAGAAAAAAACAGAGAAAAGAGAGAGGGAAAAAGAAAAGGAAAGAGAGAGAGAGAGAGAGAGAGAGAGAGAGGAAAGGTAGGGAAGGAAAAAAAGAGGTAAGGGGTAAACAGGAAGGATGGGGAAAGGAAGAGGAAGGGGATGAAGAGATGAGGAAATTGAGGCAGAATAAATCGAGCAGCAAATATGATGGGGAAGAGGAGGGTAAGGAGAGATGGGGGAGAGACAGAGATGAGAATGGGGGATATTTTTCTTTCCCTCCCCTCCCCTCTCCTCTTTCTCTTCTCTCCTCTCCTCTCCTCCCCTCCCCTCCCCCTTTTTCGTCTCCAGGCCCCTGCTAGGATTTTCTCTCTCTCTGATTTATGGGACTCGTCGCCTGGAGTGGGGGAAGGGGGTTCTCTCTCTCGCTCTCTCTTTCTCTTTCTTTCTCTCTTTCTCTCTCTCTCTCTTATGAAAAGTTAATTTCAAATGATTGGCGTCCGATGACGTTATCCCTCCCTTGACAGAGAGAGAGAGAGAGAGAGAGAGAGAGAGAGAGAGAGAGAGGTAAACTAACATACACAGAGACGTCTTCCGGTGCCGAAGGGGACTAGCTGAAGAAAGAGAGGGGACGAAGATGAAGTAGAAGGAGGGACCGGGGGAGGGGGAGGGGGACGGCGAAGGGAGAGGGTGGAGGAGGAAGGAGGAAGGCAGGTGTGGTGGAGGTGGTGGTGAACAATAATAAAAAAACAGTATGATGATGATGATGATGGGGAGGTATATTGTGGTGGTGGTCACGCTGAAAGAAAGGAACGGAAAGGAAGACAGACAGGAGGGAAGGATATAAGGAGAGAGGTTGGGAAGAAACGACAGAAGGAAGGAGGAGAGGAAAGGAAAGGCAGACGAAGTGGGACGATGGAGTGAAGGAAGGTGGGAAAGGGAAGAAGAAAAGAAAGGAAAGAAGGGGGAAAGAAAGAACGAATGAAATGGTAAGAAGAAAAATGGAAAAGAAAGGATAGAATAACGATGAGATATGGGGAAGGGGCGAGGAGGGAAGAAAGGGAAGGAAGGGTGGAGAGGAATGCTGAAGATGAGGAATGGGAAGATAGGAGGGAGAGAGAGAGAGGAGGGAATGGGGAAGAAGAAGGAGAAGACAGAGGAGGAAGGGGAAGGGGGAAAGAATATAAGGAAATGGAAGGAGCAAAAGAGAGAGAGAGAGAGAGAGAGAGAGAGAGAGAGAGAGAGAGAGAGAGAGAGAGAGAGAGATGGGAAGCGGCAGGGGGCAGAGGGAAAGGGAAGGGGAAGAGAAAGGGAGTGAGAGAGTGAGGGGAAGAGGAAGGCAATGAAAGGGGAGAAGCATAAATAACTGAGATTTAAGAGAAAAAATTGAGGATATATAGGGAGGGGAGAGGAGAGAGATGGAGGAAGAAGTGAGGGAGAGAAAATAATAGAGATGAAGAGAGGGGAGGGGGAGGAAGAATTATAGAGACGAAGTGGAGGGGAGACATGAAAGAACAGGAAGGGAGAGGGAGAAGAGCGGACGGAAGGGAAGAGGAAGGGGAGAGAGGAGAGAGGAAAGAGAGGAGAGGTGAGATGGAAGGGAAATGGAAGAGAGATAAAGAAGAAAAAACAGAAGAGGAGGAAGAGTGAAAAGGAAGAGTAAAGGAGAAGAATGAGATGTGGAGGAGAGGAGAAGTGAGATACGGCGAGGAGGGGAAATTGGGGAGGGGAGGAGATGGAAGTAATGAAGAGGGAGAGAGTCGCGAAGAGAAGGAAAAAAGAAGAGAGAGGAAGAGGGACAGGAAAAAGGAAGAGGAAAAAAGAGGAGGAGAGGAGGAAGAGAGGCGATAAATCAGGCCAGCTGGCCAGGATTTGGATGGGTGTGGACTACAAGAGCGATGGGGAGGGAGAGTACTGCTGTGTGTGTGTGTGTGTGTGTGTGTGTGTGTGTGTGTGTGTGTGTGTAAAGAAACATATCAGACGAGCTATTATATCTGTGTGTGTGTGTGTGTGTGTGTGTGTGTGTGTGTGTGTGTGTGTGTGTGTGTGTAAAGAAACATATCAGACGAGCTATTATATCTCTCCTCTCTCCTCCCCTTTCCCTTCCCTACCCTCCATCACTCTACATTTCCCTCCCCTCTTCCTCACCCCGTTCTGCTTACTAGGACAATCTCTCTCTCTCTCTCTCTCTCTCTCTCTCTTTCTCTCTCTCTCAGCAGCACGCGCTGTCAATGACCGATTTTAATATTGGAGCCGCCAATCTAATTTACGAGAGAGAGAGAGAGAGAGAGAGAGAGAGAGAGAGAGAGAGAGAGAGAGAGAGAGAGAGAGAGAGAGAGAGAGAGAGTGAGAGAGAGAGAGAGAGAGAAATACACAGGGCATATACAAAGAACGAAGAACTCTGAAATGACAAAATTACTTATCCTTCTTTTATACTTTATTTACAGGAGGAACTACGTCATTTATTGTCTACTATTCTTTTTTTTCCAGGTGAGACAAGGGCGATGGGTATAGCAAGGTGAAGGTGATGAGTAGCAGGGGGAATGGAAGGGCAGGTGAGTAAGGAAGATAGACAGAGAGATAGATAAACAGTGTGTGTGTGTGTGTGTGTAATTCACCGGGTCGGTCAGGATCACTTGATGGTCGTGATCGTCAGCTTTTACCCTCCCGGAAGGGAGCTGAGAGCTCATATAGTCCGATCTAAGGGCAAGGCTGTGACCTTCACACACGCACACACCCATCCTCTTGCTCCAGGGGGACAGTAACCACCCACTTCGTCAGTGAAACTTTTCGCAACCTGAGCGAGGCGCGAACTCCCGTCCACCAGTTGGCAAGCGAGAGCGTTACCACTGTGTGTGTGTGTGTGTGTGTGTGTGTGTGTGTGTGTGTGTGTGTGTGTGTGAAGCAAAGCCTCATTCCACTGACAGGAAGGACGCCAGGCTCTAATTAAAAGTTGGTAGGCAGTGTGAGGCAGGGGTGAGGCATTGGGGATGCAGTGAGGCAGGGTCGGGTAGGGTCAGGCATGGGACAGGCAGCATGAGGCAGGGATGATGCATGGGAGAAGCAGTGAGGCAGGGTCAGGTAGGGCGAGGCTGGGAAGAGACAGGGGTAAAGAAGGGGTGAGGCAGGCGAGAGGCAGAGTGAGGCAAGGTGAGGCAGGGAATAGGCAGGTGGAGGTAGGGTGAGGAGGAGAGAGACAGGGGTGACAAACAAACACCCATCCAGTCTCATAAATACATACATACACACATAAGACACGTACATATAAATCTAACATACATACACACATACATACAAACACTCATCAATAATTCAGTCCATGTTATATATTGACGACCTACACAATCTTTTTCACCTAATTTTAATACTAGAAATCTAAATCCCTTAATTAAATACTAGAAGCCTAATGATGATGATGATGATGATGAGGTGGAGGAGGAGGAAGAGGAGGGAGGAGGAAGAAAGAAAAAAAAATACCAAGGTTGAATTAAAAATCGGACTGATGCGGGCAGTCGGTAGGTAGCGGACTGGGGCTACGACGGTCCCGGGTTCGATCCAAGGTGGAGGGTAATTATGGGTATTGTTCCCTGTTGTCCTATTCCCCACGCCAACCCCTCGTGTGGCGGAGCGGAGAAAGGACACACACACACACACACACACACACACACACACACACACACACACACAGTTACCTACCTATATACACATACATTCATAAGAGTAACCGTTCATTTACACACAAAACGATCTACCTATCTCCACAAACACACACACACACACACACACACACACAGGGTACGGCAGATTAAAATGACCTGACCTTCAAGGCGGACAGAGCAATTAGGAAAAGTGGTGCCTGCTCTTCCTCCAACACGTCCTCCTCCTCCTTCTCCTCCTCCTCCTACTTCTTCTTTTTCCTCTCTCCTCCTAATATCGTACTTCTCGTCTCCCTTCTTCTTCTTCTTCTTATACCTCCACTCTCCATCTTTTCCTCCTCACCCAATTCCTCCTCCTCCTCCTCCCATTCGTATGCTTCTCTCACCTTCCTGACATCTTTATTTTCCTTCTCCTCCTCCTCCTCTACTTCCCTCTCTCCTTTCCGCTTCTCCTCCTTCATTCCATTCTTCCATTACTTCTACGTATACATTTTCTCGTGTGTGTGTGTGTGTGTGTGTGTGTGTGTGTGTGTGTGTGTGTGTGTGTGTGTGTGTGTGTGTGTGTTGCATATCATTCTGTTCACCATCAGGCTGCCTTTTCTCCAACTCGCACCGCCTCACTCATACAACTCCGTTTTCTTTTCACAGGGGTAAACTGCAGTAAATAAACCTAGTACACCTGAAGCATCGATTTTCTTTACACATGTTTAAGTCCCTCCAAAATCTGCTAATGTAGTAGACGAAAAAAGGCCAAGATTATTAAAATGAAAGGAGGGGGAGAAGGGGGGAGAAGATGGGAGGGGGAGGGAAGGGGAGAGGAGAGGGGGGAGGGAAAATGGGTGGGGAAGATTCTATTAGCAATTCATATGGAGTTAAGGATGAAAATGTAAGGGGGATGGGGAGGGGAGGGAGAGGAGGGAGGGCTGGATGGGACGGGGAGGGGAGGGGAGGGAGAGGAGGGAGGGCTGGATGGGACGGGGAGGGGAGGGGAGGAGGTTATGGGGGAGGGGGAGGAGATATAAGGTAGGGAAATGGATGGGTGGGCCTGGATCGTCTAAGTCTATCTATATGCTCTATCTATCATCTATATCTATCTAACTCTATCCATCGATCTATCTATTTATGAATGGATGATGGAAGAGGAAGGGAGGGAGGAGAAAAGGTGGGAGAGGGAGGAGGAAGGGGAGGAGTAATTAGGGAGAAGAATGGGAGAGGGGAAGTGGAGGGGAGAGATAAGATGACAGAAGGAAGAGGGGAAATCAAAGATGTTAAACGAGGGGGACAGACTTATGTTTGGTCAGGGGAGAGAAGAAAGGGGAAAATAAATAAGCTCTCTCTCTCTCTCTCTCTCTCTCTCTCTCTCTGACGCGTGGATGAGAAGCAGAGATCCAGCAAAGACAGACAGACAGATATAGATAAACAGACAGACAGACGAAATTCAGAGGCAGATCATGCAGAAACACGAGACTGGTGGCAAGAGTGAAAAAAAAAAAATTATCATGGCACAAGGACGCAAAAATAAAAACAAAAAAATGGACGAAAAAATATAAACAGTGAAAAGAAAAAGTTGGTGAGAAGGAAGAGGGGAAGATGACCCTAAAAATACACCGTACTTCTGAGAAACGCCTATTGGATGATCATGAGGGAGGAGGAGGAGGAGGAGGAGGAGAAACCAGAAAATTGGATTATAAAAGAACAAAATGCAAGCAAGAAGAAAAAAGTAAAAAAAAAGACAAGATTAATATAATTAAAACATCAATAAAAAAAAAACAAAATGAAAAAATGAAACACAAAAAAACAACAAAAACAAGAACATTTCAAAAGGAGACAAGGAAGACGATGACAAAGAAAGAGAAAAAAAAAAGAAAAAAAATAACTGCAGGAAATAAAAAGAAAAATGACAGCATGAACAGAAAGGTGTGGGTAGGAAGTAGGGAAAGTGCTGCCAAGAATAGACTATCCCTTCCTGAGACGTCTGAGAGAGAGAGAGAGAGAGAGAGAGAGAGAGGGGGGGGGGAGCTGGGAGTGAGAGAGTAGGATGGGGGAGGCAGAGAAAGTGGGGGATGGGAAGAGAAAGGGACGCAGAGAGAGAGAGAGAGAGAGAGAGAGAGAGAGAGAGAGAGAGAGAGAGGAAATGGGTTCTGCAAAAAGAATGAGGCAGTGAGAGTGGACCCAAGGAAGAATAGTGCAGACGAACTGACAGAAATATAGATTTAAGAAAAAAACAAAAGGACAAAACAAAAAGCAACGAGGCAAAACTTTGAAAATGAATATGAAAAAAGGGGAAATTATCAAGACGAACAGGTTAAAATGGGAAAGAAAAAACGAAAAGGCAAAATAAGACAATAAGAAAAAGCAATGAAGAAAGAGGTAGTGATGAGAGAGAGCAGTGGACAAAGACAGTGAAGAAAGAAAATATGACCAAGCAATAAAACAAGAAAGGGAATATGGGAAAAAAAAAAAAGGGCAAGGGGAAAAGTAAAGAAAAAGTGATAAAAACAATAAAGAAAATAGCAAAACAATGAAAAAAAGTATTAAGTGACCCCTTCCTCATAGGACATCTTCCCGTTTTCTTCCACTACACGTCAGACTATTGTATTATATCTTAGGTCGTCCTCGCACTGTAGGGGTTACTAAAGGTTAACATTTCACACCTCCAATTAGAAAAGCGTCTCCTAAGATGAAGAAAATAAACTGAAAGAAGTCTGATGTGTATATATGATCACATACGCACACATATACACACGGTCGTCGATACACAAACGCACATATACACACACATACAGACCATGGCATTAGTACACATACATATCAACACATCCATATTACTCTATTTGCTCTCTCTTTCACACACACACACACACACACATTCTTCCTTATCTACACTACAAGGCTTCATCCTACTTTATGCTACTAATCTCCACTCCAGGCCTTTCCCCATCTGCTCCCCCTTCCCCCCTCTTCCCTACTCTCTCTCTCTCTCTCCTCCCTTCCCCATCTGCTCCCCCTTCCTCCGTTTCCTATCTACTCCCCCTCCCCCCTTGCCCTACTCTCCTCCCTCTGTTCTCTCCTCGCTTCCCCGTCCTTCTTTTGTTCTTCTCTTCTCTCTTCTCCCTCCTCTTACCTCTCCCTTTTCTATAATTCTTCCCCTCTTTCTCCCTCTCTTATTTCCCTCTCCATTCTCCCCCTCTCCCTTGTACCCTATCTTCCCTCCCTCCCTTTCTTCCCTTGTTACTTCCTCTCTTCCTTCCTCCTCACTTACCCTACCAACTTCTCCCTCCCCTCCTTCTTCCTCTCTTTTCCTTTCACCTTTTTGATCTCCACTGGCCTCTCTTCCTTTCTTTCTCCTCTTCGTTCTGTTTTTTTCCTGTCCTCCTCTCACTTCATTCTCCCCTTCTTCTCTCCTCTCTCCCTCTTTCTCTCCTTTATCTCTCTTTTCCCTCTCCCCTTTCTCTCTCTCTCTTCCTTCTCTCCCCCTTTCTCTCTCTCTCTCTTCCCTCTCTCCCCCTTTCACTTCTGTCTCTCTCTTCCCTCTCTTCCTCTCTCTCTCTCTTCCCACTCTCCCACCCCCTCTCGATACACCACAAGTCTAATTTCCATATCAAAACATGCAAATCACTCCCACCCTCTCTCTCTTATCTCGACTCTTCCTTCCCTTCCTCCCCCTTCCCCTATTCTCTCCCCTCCTCCCCCTCCCCTCTGCTATTCAACTCCCCTATTCAACCCTTCTTTACTATCCCCCCCCCTCTCTCTCTCTCTCTCGCCTTACCTGATTTGCACTCATCTTCACTCTCCATCTTAGTCTTACCTGGAATAAACAAGAAAAAGAACCTTAAAAAAGAAATAGCTTAGTTCACTCTACAAAAAAAAATGTAGGAATATAAAATGTTTTTTCATTTTCTATTTATATTCTCAGTCTGTATCCTGTTAATTCTCTCTCTCTCTCTCTCTCTCTCTCTCTCTCTCTCTCTCTCAACCATCCACTTTAATATCCACTCAACACACACACACACACACACACACACACACACACACACACACACACCATCCAATCATAATATCCTCGCCTCTTAGTCAATATCTCCTTGCATGATCGCCCATTTCCCCTGATCAGATATTCCCTTGATCGCTGTAATATTTGGCCACATAATTAGCTGCTCGATATTCTCTCTCTCTCTCTCTCTCTCTCTCTCTCTCTCTCGTCTCCCCTATCCTTCCTTCTGCTTCCTCTCCCTGACCTTTCCACACTCTTTCTATCTTTCCGTCCCTCCCTTTTCCCTTCCTCGTCCTCCCTCTCTCCCTGCGCTTCCCCACCCACCTCCCCTTCCTACCACCTTCCCCACCCCAATTCTCCTCCCTTCCCCCCTACCCCTCCTGGGCCTCATTTCGCTTAAGTTAATGGGGTAATTATCCTGCAGGGGCTGGGTGGAGAGCAGGAGTTGCTTCAGTGAACGGAGGATGTCCAAGATGCGCCACCCACCCCCTTCATGTCCCCCTCCCTCCCCCTCTCTTGCCCCCTCCCCCTACACCCCCCCTCTCTCTCTTTTGTTCCACTACCCCTTCCCCTCCTTATCCCTTCCCCTCTCTACCATCTTCCCTCCACTCCCTCTTCCCCACCTACCCAAACTCTTCCCATCTCACAAAGTCCCCCCACACTATCTTGCTCAGCTTAAAGAAACATTATAAACTGGAGGAGAAAGATACACCCTTACTTAACCCCTTCACTACCAGGGGGTCTCCTAAAAAAAAAAGAAAAAAAAAAAGAAGAAAAAAAGTCAGACGCAACCTCCCCCCCCCCCCAAAAAAAAAGTCAAGGCTGTGAAAATTATTGGAACAGAAACCAAAGTCACAAAACTCTCCTTAAATCTCTCTCTCTCTCTCCCTAACTCTACTCTTCTGACTCTCCCTCTCTCCCATAACTCCTCCCTCCCCTCACTCTCTCTCTCCCCTCTCCCTCTCCAAATGACCCTCACCTCTCCCCTTCTTTCCCCTCTTGCTCTGTGTTTACCTCACTTTCGTTCTGGTTTCATTCTTTTTCACTTTTTTAGCCGTTTCTTGCGTTTTATTGTCACAGGCATATATTCTAAGGGGGGATATATTTATGCTCTCTCTCTCTCTCTCTCTCTTTCTCTCTCTCTCCTCTCTCTCTCTCTCATCAGCCTCCTCTTTTTTCCCCGATTTTGACAATATCGTCCCCTCCTGTATACACAAACCTCCCTCTTTTTCCCTTCTCCCCTACACAATTATCTACCCTCCTTAATGGTCCTCTCTCTCTCTCTCTCTCTCAACGAATATCTACCTGTCTATCTCAGCCTCTTCCCCCCAACTCTCCACCCTTCACTTCTCCCTGTCCCTCGCTCTCCCCTCCCCCTCACCTTCCCACTACCCCTCCCTCTTAATCTCCCCTCCCCTCCCCTCCCCTCCGACGTGGTAATTACACTACGTCAGTGATTTTTACGGTCCTTGCGACGAACGATCCAGGAGAGAGAGAGAGAGAGAGAGAGAGAGAGAGAGAGAGAGAGAGTAGCTCCAGTGCACACCTCTCATATACGTAATAAAGACCAAATATAACACCTGTAGTAATAAAAAAAAAAAAAAAACTCATAAAAAAATAATCTCCATAATTCAGGTGTAATCATCGGGGGGGGGGGGGGGGGGGGAATTTTGAAAAGCCGTCCTCGTGCTGAAGAGGCTAAAATTTTCACCCCAAAGACGTCACTTCCAATATACTCTTCCTTCCGCCTTGGGTCTTGTGATTTTCTCTCCATTATATTCCATTTGTGAAAGAGGAATTTTTTTTTTTTGTCTATATTTTCAACATTACGTTCAATCTGATTTTTTTTTTTTTATTCCTTCAATCCGGTTAAGTGTTTTTTAATTTTATTTTTGAGGCCTTTAGGGTTATTACAGGCGATGATTTTATTACTATTATTATTATTATTATCATTACTACTATTACTACTACTACTGACTACTACTACTACTACTATCATTATTATTATATTATTGGTATTATCATTACTACTACTACTGACTACTACTACTACTATCATTATTATTATTATTATTATTATTACTACTACGACAATTTCATTTACTTGTTTATTAAACGATTTGACGAACTGCTTTATTCAACTCTATCAAGGATGGAGCTGAAATAGGCTACATCTAACCCCCCCCAGGTCGAAAAGTCACTCTAAATGCTGCGTGAAATCGTCTGGTGGAACCAAGATTAAGCTAACACACACACACACACACACACACACACACACACACACACACACACACACACACACACACACACACCACACACACCGGGATTAACTGGAGGGATTAGATATGGCCTTCATTAATCCCTTCACTACAAACACCCTCCTGAGTAAAATCGTCTGACGGTATCAAAAATAAGATGAAAAAATAATGTCACTGTGGATCTGACAAGGATAGCAGAATTTCGGAGTGAGGGAGAGTAAGAATTGCTTGTTCTGGCCTTTAGTCGTGCATGTAGGCAACGTGATGTGCATGACAGGTGGGGAGCAGAGGGGAAGTCATGTAGGAGTGGGGGAGAGGCAGGGGTGGGGAGGTGAGGCAGGGAGTAGGGCAGGATATGAAAGGGAGTGAGGGAGGAGAAGGCGGTAAGGGAGGGTTTGGGGGTGAAAGCTGGGTAGGGAAGAGGCAGGGATAGGGGATGAGGGAGGGAGATAAGATGCGGCAGGGGGAGGCGGTAAGGGAGGAGGAGGGGTGAGGGAGGGTAGGGTTAGGGGGTGAGGTATGGGAGAAGCATGGGTTAGGGAGGGTAGGGGAGAGGGTAAGGTACGGGAGGGGAGTGGAGGGGAGGGGAGGGGTCGAAGTAAGGAGAGGAAGGGGAGGGGAGGTGGGTTAGGGGTGGGGATGGCAGGTGTGCACGTATGCAGTGAGGCAGTAATTGAAGCAGGGATATTTGAAGGTAATACCCCGAGACACTCAAGGACTGAAGGGAAGGAGGGGAGGGGAGAAGATTAAAAAGGAAAGGAGAAGTGAGGGGTGAACGTGACAGTGAAGGGAGTGAAAGGGGAGGATGAGAAGGAAAAGGGGAAGAGAAGGAAGAGGAGGGCAGGATTAGGGAGTTGAAGGCTAGGCAATGAAGTAGACGAAGAGAATAGAAGGGAAGAGAAGCGAAGAATGGAGGAGGAGGAAGAAGAGAAAAATGTTATGTCTCCCAGTATATCCTAAATTGTACTGTCCTACCGTTTTATGTGTGTCCTGCAAGAAAATTAAAGTGTGCCTTGCTGTGTCCTGGGTGTGTGGTGTGTGTTCTGTTCCTTGATGTTCCGCCTGTTACTGAGTTCTATTACTGTGTTCTTGCAGCTGAGTATGTTCTGCTACTGATCGTTCTGTCTGTTACTGTGTTGTGCTACTGTTTACTGGCTATGTCTGTATGTTCTGTTATGGTGCTGTTATTATGTTCTAATCCCATGTGTGTTGTTATATACTGTACTTTAATACTGTGTTCAGGTACTGTCTTCTCGCTGTGTTCTGGGGTCTATTCTGTTACTGTGATGTTGTTATGTTAGATGAATGAGTGTGTTCTTTTACTGTTTTCTAGGTGTCGTGTTGTTATGAGGAGCGTTCTATCACCGTGTTCTATTATTGGGAGTGTTCTGGCTGTGTTAGTGTGTCTTGTTATATCACTTCGTATATCTTGGCTGTGTGCTGTAATTGAGTGTCTTCTGGAGAGTAAGGGCGAGAGCAGTGCACTAGGAACTCAATTAACCAACTTCCCTTCCCCTCCTCTCCCCTCTTCTCCTCCCCCTCCCCTCCCCTCCTTTACCCTCCTCCTCACTGCATCCACGCCACCCACTGTTTCTCCCCATCCCCTTCTCCCCTCCCACACCTCTGCCACTGACAAATCCCTTCCCCATTTCTTTCTCTCACCCATACTTCCATTCTTACCATCCCCTTTCCCTCCCTTCCTCACCTATCCCCTCCCTCTTCCATTTTTCCCCTTCCCTAACACTGGCTGCCCCCCCTCTTTCTCTCTCCCCCTCCCCCCCCTCTCTCTCAAGTAGGAGTGAAGAGGTGTCTGGGCCGCACTTGTACAGCTTCCGCATTTTTCTTCACTGGAGAGAGAGAGAGAGAGAGAGAGAGAGAGAGATACCCAGCTAATTAAAGCGAGATAGGCGTAAGTCAGTTAACTCCAAAGTGCTACCACTCTTAATTGGCTGAACTAATTGACTAAAAGAGTAACAACAGTAGGGGATAATTAGTGCTCTCTCTCTCTTCCCCTAATGACGACCCCTTCCCAAGACTGAGCGAGTCATTTGCATAAACAATTTAATCTGCATCTCTCAAGGTGGATGTGGTGGTCACTCAGTCCACCCCACCTCCTCCACTCTCCCTCCTCCATCCACCTATCCACCTCCATCCACTATTTAATCCACCTACATCCACCCACCTACAACCACTTAGCCCAATTGGACATACATAAATCTACCTCTATTTTTCCATCCACGTCAATCCACCTGTTTCTCTACATCTCCACCCAATGCCATCCACCTACATCCACTCCTCCATCCACCTTCATTTCTATACATCCGAGTCTGGGGAAAGACTAGACAACCCCTTCCCTGAGGCCTGGCTGTCCTCCTACACGCATCAGATGGCGTCCCACACCGTTACACGTCACATGACCGTCAATCTCCACTCAGTCTTTCTCTCTCTCTCTGACCTTTACATTAATAATCATACCCAAGACAGTTAAGTATATGACAAAAATAGTGTAGGAGAGAGAGAGAGAGAGAGAGAGAGAGAGAGAGAGAGAGAGAGAGAGAGGGAGGGAGAGAGAGAGAGAGAGAGAGAGAGAGAGAGAGAGAGAGAGAGAGAGGAACTACTGTCAATTAAAACTTAGTAAGACTTCGGTCCCTTTAAGACTTTGGTTGATCTTTTCTTCATAAACACAAGAAAACAATCTCTCTCTCTCTCTCTCTCTCTCTCTCACCTGACCAATCACCTCCACTATCCCACTCCCTGTCTGACATGTATGCCCATTTAAGAACATAATTCACAGGCCTAGTTAACAGACTTAATGGGGACAGTGATGGCTTTCTGTGTAAATGGGTTAGGTAATGGTACAGAGAGAGGGCTGGGTAATGGGTGTCTGTCTGTCATTCTGTCTGTCTGCCTGTCTGAGTCTGTCATGGGTCTGTCTATCCGTGTCTTTCTTTCTGTCTGGATAATGGATGTATGTTGGTCTTCTCTCTCTCTCTCTCTCTCTCTCTCTCTCTCTCTCTCGCAGCAAAGTTAATGGCCCATCGTACTGCCAGAGGTAAGCGCAATTAACCTGTATACCTGTAGCAGCTCACCTGGACTACAACAGTGACAGGTGGGCGTAGGTGTTTCGTTTCCGTGACATCGTATTTTCCGTATTATATTTTATGTCTTATTAATCCTACTCCCAGATTTTTTTTTTTTTTGGGGGGGAGGAGGTTATATTATAAAAAAAAAACACGTCTATTTTTATTCCTGCTTCCAAGCCTCCCTTCTGTCTTGCATAATAATAATAATAATAATAATAATAATAATAATAATAATAATAATAGAGCACATCGTCTCCCTGACCTAAAATCAAATACACTGGACTTCGAGAATCCCAGTGAGTTAAAAGTGTATGAAATTAGGGTGTATGAGGAATTGATGAGGTAGTATAAGAGAGTATAAGGGTGTGTGACGATAATAAAGAGTGCTGGAGGTATTATTAGGGTGTATGAGGGTGTGGGAGGGGATTTTGAAGTATTTAGAGGGAAATTACTCACACTATAATTATCATGGGGATGAAGGAGAGAGTGCTGGACGCAAGGTGAAGTTGGGAGGGAGGGGACTGAGACCTGTGTAGTGTTAGGTTAAGTTGGGTTGGGTTCCACGTGGTTAGGTTAGGGTAGGTTAGGTTGGGTTGGGTTTGACTAGGTTGGGTGTGGTTAGGATAAGATACGATAGGTTAGGTTAGGTTAGGTTGGGTTGGGTTTGGCTGGGTTGGGTGTGGTTAGGATAGGATAAGACAAGACAAGATAAGATAAGATAGGATAGGATAGGTTAGGTTAGGTTAGGCAAGGTCAGGTCAGGCCAGGTCATGTTAGTTTAATTTCGGTTAGGATGAGTGAGGCAGGGTTGGAAGAGAGGCTGTGAGGCTAGGGTGGTGGTCGAGGGCTGGATTAAGGAATGGATAGCCAAGATCAAGTTAGGTTTAGGTCACTTTAGGCAGGGCTTGGTTAGATTAGGTCATCTTTGGTTGGGCTGGATTCAGTTGGATAAGATATAAACGGATTAGGTTAGACTGGGTTGGAATAGGTCGGTTTAGATATGTTTAGGTTGGGTTACATTACGTTAGGTTAGGCTGGGTTGGATTAGGTCATTCTAGGCTTGGCTGGGTTGGGTTAGGTTAGGTATGATTAGGTTAAATGAGAATAGGTGAGATTAGGTTGCTTTAGATAGGGTTTGGCTGCGTTTGATTAGGTTGGGTTGGAGTAAGTTAGGTTAGAAATGAGGAGGTTAGGTGAGACTATGTGAGGTTAGATATTGTTAGATTGGGCTAGATGACACACACACACACACACACACACACACACACACACACACACACACAAATGGAAATTAACGTGGACAAATGTCATGTAATAAAGTTTGGTAAAAAGGAAAAAAGACCAGACTGGGACTCTAAGTTAGGAAGTTCAACCCTACGCACATCAGAAAGGGAAGAGGATTTAGGAGTGATTACCAATAACAGACTATCACCGGCTGACCACATAAATGAAAACGTAAGGAACATGTACACACTGCTTGCTAATATGACGGTAACATTCGCATATATAAACGACGACATGCTGAGAAATCAGATCAACTTTGGCGTATGCATCAGTAGTTTGGAATCCTCATCTCAAAAGGAACATAGATAACACCGAAAAAGCACAAAGTACAGCTATAAGATGGGTACCAAGCATAGGGGATCTTAACTGCAAAGAAAGACTAGAAAAACTGAATCTACCAACACTACGGGAGACATGGAAACGAGAAGACATAATTATGCTGTATAAATGAGTCCCATGGAAAGAGAAAATAGACATAAATGAGTATATAACCTATGGGGAAGCATCAGCAAAAGGACATTGCAAACAACTACATAAAAAGAGAGGTGATAAAGACGTAAGGAAATTCAGTTTCCCAAATAGGGCAACTGATCAGTGGAATGCACTACCAAATGAAATAGTGTGTGAAAAAACTATTCATAAATTTAAGGATATGTTCGATAAAAATGGTTTAATACAAGGGACAGGACGAGTTTGACTCATTACTGTAAAGATACAAGCAGGTAAGAACAATTAGGTAAGAACACACACACACACACACACACACACACACACACACACACACACACACACACACAAAACCACCTATACAGGCGAAGCTTTGAGTGTGACATCTGTAGACTTTCACAGGCATGTAATTCTTAACTGATGAGTGCTAGGTTAAAGTTGACGCTGAGAAAAGAGTGAGAGAAGACTGAGAGAAGAGTGGGTGCTGACTAAGAGTGAAAGAAGACTGAGAGAAGAGTGGGTGAAGACTGAGAGAAGAGTGGGTGAAGAGAGAGAAGAGTGGGTGAAGACTAAGAGAAGACCGAGAGAAGAATGATAAAAGACTGAGAAAAGAGTGGGTGAAGACTGAGAGATGAGTGGGCGAAGACCGAGAGAAGAATGAGAGAAGACTGAGAGAAAAGCGAGTGAAGACTGAGAGAAGAGTGGGCGAAGACTGAAAGAAGAGTGGGCGAAGACTGAGAGAAGAGTGAGATATGACTGAGGGAAGAGTGGGTGAAGACTCAGAAGAGTGAGCGAAGACTTAGAGAAAAGTGAGACATGACTGAGAGAAGAGTGGGTGGAGTCTGAGAGAAGAGTGAGATATGACTGAGAGAAGAGTGAGATATGACTGAGAGAAGAGTGAGATATGACTGAGAGAAGAATGCGATATGACTGAGAGAAGAGTGGGTGGAGACTGAGAGAAAAGTGAGGGAAGAGTGCGCCAAGACTGAGAGAAGAGTGGGCGAAGACTGAGAGGAGAGTGAGAGAGACGGGGTACCAAGTTAAAGTGAATGAAGTCTAGCTGGAAACGTCAACTAGCTGAATAACGAAGTACTTAACGTCAGCCAGGCACCCAGCGCTAGAGAAAGGATGTACAGTAGAGCCGTAGTATCGTCCCTAGTTATACAGTGCCGCAGGACGACGAATATCTCAGCCAAGTTGATATGAACGAACTACAGCAATGGGTTCACAGTGCTATATATATACAGTCCATATTCCCTGATTCTCAATGGGACGTCCGAATCACAAAAATTAATATATTAGTTTCGCCCTTTGTGTGTCGAGTTGTCCTTTAGAGAGGGAGGCGTATAGAGGAGGGGGAGGGAGGCAGGGAGGGATTGGTGGAGGGAGATTAGAGGTGAGGAAGGGATGGAGGAAATGAGAGGAAAGGTGGAGAATGGGAGGGAAGGTAAGTAGGGTGGTGGAGGAGAGAAAGCGACGGGGAAGAAGGCATGGTAGAAGAAAGAGAGGGGGGGGAAGAGGAGGTAGGTAAAGAAGGGGAGGTAATGAGGGGAAGGAAAACGCTGGGGAGAGAGAGAGAGAGAGAGAGAGAGAGAGAGAGAGAGAGAGAGCTCGGGAAGTCAGGCGGGGTAAAATATAAGGTTAATTTCTCTCTCTCTCTCTCTCTCTCTCTCTAGCAGGGTGGTACAGAGAGGCAGTGTAAGGCAGGATATGATGAGGTAGGGTAAGGCATGGTATGGTGAAGCAGGGTAGGGTAAGACAGGATACAGTGAGGCAGGGTAAGGAAAAGCAGGGTATGGTGAGGCAGGGTAGGGTAAGGCAGGGTATGGTGAGGCAGGGTAGGGAAAGGCAGGGTATGGTGAGGTAGGGTAGGGTAAGGCAGGGTAGACACAGACCCCTGCAATATCCAAGCATACACTGTGTTTACTCTTTGCCAATATGAAGCTTCTTATTACTGCCCCGAAACTACACCCCCCCTCCCCCACCCCTCCTTCACCTCCCCTCCCCTCCATTTCCCCCCTCACCCCGACTCTCAGACCTTCACCCTCCCATCTGCAACCTCCCCCTCACTCCTCACTTCCATCTCACCCCCTTCACTCTTGTTGCCCCCCCTTTACTGCTCCCCCCATCCTAATATCCACTGCCTCACGTCATATTGCACGACTCTGATGGTTTCCCCTACAATGCACTTCCTCTCCCTCCCCCTCCATGCAATGCAACCCTTTCCCCTACCTCTTTCCCCTTTATACAATGCAACCATAGCCTCACCCCCCCCAACTCTTCTCATCTCCCCTCCATACAATGCAACCCCCTCCCCTCCCCTTACCCCCATCCCTCACAACACCCTTTCCCAAACTTCTCACCCTCACAAACAACAAGTCTTCCCCTAACCAACCCTCCCTCGACAACTTTCTCCCCTCGCCCATCCCCCCACCGCTCTCAGTCTCCCCCTCCTACTGACCCCATACTGACTATCCCTCTCCCTCTCCCTCCCCCCCACTTTCTCCCCCTGCCACTGGTTTCAGTTTGCATTATCGTCCCTCCCCCCTCCCTCAACTTTCCCCTCAGTTCCTTCCCCCTCCCCCGTCTCCCCACCCCACCGTCCCCCCCTCTCCAACTCCCACCCTACCCTAACCAGTCTTTCCCTCCTACCCCAGTCATTCCCACCCCCTCCCACGAAGCTAGCCTCCTTCAGCTCCTCCCTCCTATCCAGTTCTCTCTCTCTCTCTCTCTCTTACACTTTCCACCATGAGTCTCCTCCTCCCTCCCTCTCTCACTTTCCCTCCTCCTTCCTTTTGTCCCACCGTCTATCTCTCCCATTTCACCTTCCCCCTCCCCTGCTCCCTCTCTTTCCCCTCCTCCCTCTCTCTCTTTCCCTCCCTCTTACTCTTTCCCCCTCCCCTCCCCCCCACCCACCCGAGCCAAGTTAAATGTCAGGGGTCGCGGTGGGGGTGGGCGGGCGGGTGGGTGGGTGGGGGCTCTGCTGTTGCCATACGGGGGGCGCCGCTCCCCGTATGGCAACACTGCACGCGCAACACCGATCGATACCCTGTCATACACTGCCATAATACCTGTCATGTGCTGCCATACAAAGCTATACAACCCTGCCATACACAGCTATACAACCCCGCCATACAAAGCTATACAACCCTGCCATACACAGCTATACACCCCTGCCATACACAGCTATACACCCCTGCCATACAAAGCTATACACCCCTGCCATACACAGCTATACAACCCCGCCATACAAAGCTATACACCCCTGCCATACACAGCTATACACCCCTGCCATACAAAGCTATACAACCCTGCCATATACAGCTATACACCCCTGCCACACGAAGCTATACAACCCCGCCATACAAAGCTATACAACTCCGCCATACACAGCTATACAACCCCGCCATACAAAGCTATACAACCCTGCCATACAAAGCTATACAACCCCGCCATACAAAGCTATACACCCCTGCTATACAAAGCTATACACCCCTGCCATACAAAGCGTGTCATACGGTGCTATCCATCACCCACATACCCCGTGACCTTCATGCATTGTAGGAACGTCACTCACATACCCATACACCCACATATACAGTAGGGGAGGGGAGGGGAGGGGAGGGGAGGGGAGGAGGAGGGGGTATATGACAGGTATAATGCTCCTCTCGCGTGTCTGTCCTCTCCCTCTCTCTCTCTCTCTCCACAGGCATATATTTTCTTCTCCATCCATTCCTTCCCCATTTCTCTTTTCCCCTCCTTCCTTCCATCCTTCTTCCTCTGTCCCTTCCTCCCTCCCCTTCCTTTTCTCCTTCATTCTTCTCTTCCTTCCTCTTCCCCTTCCTCTCTCCTTTAATCCCCTATCCTCTCTTTTCTCCGTCCTTCCCTCCTTTCTTTCCTCCTTGCTCCCTCTTTCTTCCTCTCTCTCCATTCCTCTTTTCCTCTTATTTCTTCAAGAGAGAGAGAGAGAGAGAGAGAGAGAGAGAGTCCTACGTCTATATATATTAAAACTTTCGGACAGCAAAATGTCGGAGTTTTGGCCAGGATTGTCCAGTGAGAGAGAAAAGCACAGGAACAATGAGGTACACAGAAAAAAAATTAAGGCACACACACACACACACACACACACACACACACACACACACACACACACACACACACACACACACGCAAATCTTAAAACACTCCACTATGCCATATTTCGACTAAGCTCAGTATGTTTTTTTTTCACTATAATGATTATGTAGATGGGAACACCGATACTTTAACGTCCTCATCCCATACCTTAGGTGGGAAAAGAGATGATGATGATGATATACAAGATTCTAATATACTGGTACTTTTACGGTATACAATAACAAAGAATTATAGATACTACTGCCACTGATATAATTCCCTTCATTAACTTCACTGTATACGACCTAATTACAGGGGGATGTGTGTGTGTGTGTGATAGATTGCTGATTCACTAACTCCTAATTTCTGCCAAGTTGTAAAAGAGTGACATACAAGAAAGTGAGAGACTTGTGAGAAAGTGAGAAAATAGTGTGAAAGTGAGTGAGCTGAATTTCCGTCAGATTTTTAGGTCAAGAGAGAGAATCATATCAGAAGCGAACTTACCATAAGAATAATTTTTCTTTTTACTACATAATGGCAAAATTGTTCCGCCTCTCTCTCTCTCCACACACACACACACACACACACACACACACACTACCGCTACAATTTTATTCTCATGAGTTACCAAAGAAAAGGTGTCAAAGCAAGGAGAGAGAGAGAGAGAGAGAGAGAGAGAGATGAGGTATGGACATGAGGGGGAGAGGAGAGGGAGGAGGGAAGAGAAGGTGAAGGGAAGAGGGGGAGGGAAAGGGGAAGGGGGAGGAGGGAAGGGAGTGGGGGAGGGTGAGGGGGGCATGGGGAGAGGGGGGGATTCTGGACGGTAGGTGGCCGATGAACTGAAGTGTAATGAAGCGAGAGGCGGTGTGTGGATAAAACTCACCACACCACACCACACCACACTACGTCACATTATCCCATACCACACCACATCATATCACATCACACCACACCATACTACACCACACCACACCACATTACACCAAACCATACTAAACCACACAACACATCACACCACACCATACTACACCACATCACATTACACCAAACCATACTACACCACACCACACTACACCACACCACAGCACACCACATTAAACCAAAGCATACTACACCACAGCACACCACATAACACCATATCAGACTGCACTATACCATACCATACCACACCACACAACCACACCATACTACACCACACCACACCACATTACACCAAACCATACTAAACCACACAACACATCACACCACACCATACTACACCACATCACATTACACCAAACCATACTACACCACACCACACTACACCACACCACAGCACACCACATTAAACCAAAGCATACTACACCACAGCACACCACATAACACCATATCAGACTGCACTATACCATACCATACCACACCACACAACCACACATCATACCATATTGGACTACACTATACCATACCAAACCATACCATGCCATACCACACAATCCCACGCCACACCACACCATATCACACTATACTAAACACCACACCACACCACTCATTAGACAATCAGACTAGACAAAACACCATTTACACCACGCTAGAAATCACTCATACCCAGGAGATGACTCACACCACACAAATCCTTCACACATTTCATACCAGTCAGCAATAATACCACTCACATATCCACACCACCTATACCACACACCAGACGCCACACCAACGCTGTATCACATCAGATCCATACCACACATACCCTTCAGAACACCCACACCACTCACACAACCCACACCACTCATACCAGACAGCTTACCCACACCACCTACACCATTCACACCAGGCCATACCATTCAGATCTGAGCCTAAGACCATTCAGACCAGACGGACCACTGATAACAGGCACGACGTTCATTCATACACACACACACACTCACGTACATGTATGACTACAGACGCACATACATAAATACATACACACATACATAAACACATACATACATATACATACACACACAAATGCAAACCACA
>NC_137042.1:27806778-27921778 GCF_032717465.1 Coenobita brevimanus
ATGAGAGGGAGGAATAAGGAGAGAAGAAAGATGGAGGGAAAAGAGGAGAGAGTAGAGAGGGAGAGGAGGAAGGGTAGTGAATATCATGGGGGGGGGGAGGGACGGTGAGAAAGGCGTGGTGTGTGTTACTGTTTTAGTCAACACATGGTTTTTTTATTATAAGACAAAAACGTACAGATTTTCAAAAGGTAGTAGTTATAGACAGACAGACAGACAGACACACACACACACACACACACACACACACACACACACACACACACACACACACACACACAAATGAATCTTCGCACACGCGCACAATACTATCACAAACGCACCTATACCCAACCTCCCTTCACACACACACACACACACACACACACACACACACAAATGAATCTTCGCACACGCGCACAATACTATCACAAACGCACCTATACCCAACCTCCCTTCACACACACACACACACACACACACACACACACACACACACACACACACACACTAACAAGGCAATATCTGCTCCAATACTGCACACACATGTCACCCTTGCTATACAACTGTTCCCAGTAATACTATCTGCTGCAGGTGTGTGTGTGTGTGTGTGTGTGTGTGTGTGTGTGTGTGTGAGAGAGAGAGAGAGAGAGAGAGAGAGAGAGAGAGAGAATTTTGTACCCAAGAAAAAATGTGGATTTCCTTCCCCTACCGTAGCTAATCTCTCTCTCTCTCTCTCTCTCTCGCTCAGATCCGCCAAAGGCCTTGCGTGTTTTCATGGCCAACATATCAAATGCACAGGACCCGTTGACAAAAAAAAAAAAAAAATCGTGCTTAATATCCGCTGGCAAAGGCTGCTGCTGCTTCTCTCTCTCTCTCTCTCTCTCTCGAAAATTTATGGCTTGGGTTGAATTTCCATGTCTAAAATAAATGCACTTTCTATATCTAAATCCACTGCTCATGTACTTTCCTAATATCTAAATGTTTTGCTTACGTTGTGGCTCAGTGTCTAAACTCAATGTACTTTCAATATCAAAATTCAGGGTTTAGGAGAGATTAAATTTCTCGTTCTAAAATTAAAGAACTTCTAATTTCTAAAACTGCCTAATAATTTCTAACTTGCCTTCTAATTTTAAAATCTAACTGCAATGTTTAGGTAGAGTTCAATTTGTCTAAAAAATCAATGTCATTTCTGTGTCTAAATGCGGGGATTAAGTTTGGTTTAAAGTATATGCCTAAAATCTACATATATTTCAATGTCTCCATCTAGTTTTCAGTCGGGTTAACTTTTTATCCCTGGAATAAATACAAAAATCCAGGGTTCACATTGGACTCAGTGTCTTCTAAATGCAATCAACACTCCTTCCACCCCAACTGGCCTAAAAATGACCTCTCTCCGTCTTGAAGGCCGAGCTGCAATAGTTTAATCCTTGAAATAAGATCCTAGTCACGAGGAAGTGCTCTGAAAAAGGATACAGAACCGCAGTGTTGTTCTTTTCTGTGCTAAGTGAAATAAGCCGCAAAAGGACGAAAATCTGGGCCATGTAAAGGTGAAAGGAGTATAGTTCCAGTACCTAAATACACCGAGCTAATTTCAAAGTGTTTCTGATACCTCTACATCTGGGTCAAAATCAATGTCTAAATGATTTCAATGTCCGGATAAATCGGTCAAAAATCAGTGTTCAGTTGCTGCTACAGATTTTGTCTCAGTTCATGACGATATGTAACGAGACGGTGAGCAACGATTTTTGACACACACACACACACTCTCTCTCTCTCTCTCTCTCTCTCTCTCAAAATATCTACCTATTAATTATCAGTGTACCTGTGAGTCGACCTTCGCGTCCCCCAAAAACTTTTCAAAATATCGTATGCGAGTTCCGTAATTATTCATCCCCTCAAAAAAAAAAAAAAAAAAAAAAAAAAAAAAAAAAACTGAGTGGCGTCATAATCCAAAACTCCACATTCAATACTTGTTCTGAAATACACGTGCCTTCAAATATCAAAATTAGTTCGACTCTATTCAATGACCTTCGTATGTTTAAACTAGCAGGGTAAAAATTCATGTTCTTTCAGTGCCGAATTGAGGATGATTTCGTCTGTGTGTGTGTGTGTGTGTGTGTGTGTGTGTGTGTGTGTGTGTGTGTGTACCCAAGGACCTCGACATACACTTTCCTTTATATTAATTTTACTTCATTAACGCGGAAAAATAAGAGAACTTGTGCTTGCTCGCGGTCTGTGATTCCTTTTTCATTACAAAAACCCCGACCTAATCCCGTAGTTCCGCAATCCACTCCGCAAGGCCGGCCGACAGGACTGCAAAGCCACAATCAGAGGGCCGTGATCCTGGTGTGGTCTGGTATTGCGTGCTGGGCGGGGAGCTACGCAGTGGTGTGGCGCGGTGTGGTATGGAGTTAAAGGATCTGGGAAAGAAGGTGTGGTGTGGTGGTGTGATGCGGTATGACAGTGCGTGCGGGTGAGGAGTTACGCATTTGTGAAAGCTGGGGCGGTCATGGCAGTAGAAAAAAATATGACAGAGGGAGAGGATGAGAGATGAAAGAGAGACGGAATAATGAGACTGCTAGAGAGGGGAGAGGGGATTAAAGATGAGGGAGAGGAGGGTGAAATGTCCGATGAAATGAGTGAAATGAAGGCAGCAAAGAAATGAGAATGGGCTGAGGGGAGAGAAGGAAAAACAGAGGAGGGAAACGGGAGAATGAAAAACAGGAGAAGCAAAAGGGAGACGGAAAAACAGTGGCAGGAAAAATAGAGGAATGAAAAGGGGGGAAAGAAAAAACAGAGGAAAGGGAGAATGAAACGCGAGAAAGGGAGAGAGTAAAAGAGAGGCGGTAGATATATGGAAAGCAATAAGAAATCGTTAAGGTATCTATGAGAGAGAGAGAGAGAGAGAGAGAGAGAGAGAGAGAGAGAGAGAGAGAGAGAGTACACACACACAAACACACACACACAACGTCCAGGATTTCAACTTGACCTGAATTTTCATCAGCAATTTCCACGCCTGTCACCACGCACGCACACGGAACCACTCTCTCTCTCTCTCTCTCTCTCTCTCAATTAATACTTCAATAATTCCCTAATAATCTCGGCCTCTCTGCAACAGGCTGGAAATAATTAGCGTCAGGATGTTATTATTATTGCCGGAAATAATCGCTGCGTGCTGGGAAATTAGGTGAAATTACTGCTCGGAGATGCTAGGATAATAATCAGGAAAAGGAATTATTAGTTACTGGTAATATTATTATTATTATTATTATTATTATCATTATTATTACTATTATCATCATCAATATACATCACAACACACTCTATCATCATCACGCTAAGTTATAGAGCTCTCTCATAAAATATATTCACCTCGCTACCCTTTTTGAGCAATGTTATAGAGCCTGCAAATTATAGATAAATGAAGCGCTTTTGACTGGGCTGGATCCGATGCTCTTTTGTTTGTGGGGTTGGCGTGGTGTTCTGGCGTCTATTGTTTTGTTTATACTTCGCTGGGGGGTCCTTTGTGTTCATTTTTGTTTACCTCTGTGTGTGTGTGTGTGTGTGTGTGTAAGCAGACAGCTAGACAGATATATAGATAGATAGATAAATAGACGGATGAACAGATGTTGGGCTGGATAGATATATGAAGTGATAGACACATATGGACAAGACACACATACATACACATACATTAAAAGAATGATCTAACAAAGCACACACACACACACGGCCATTCATCTGTCCACCTTTTAACTCTTGCCAAAAATTCCAGTTATTTTTATTTTTACTCTGGCGCAAATATCTTCAGGTTCAAAAATGGTGGTGGAATTTTAGCTATGAGAGAGAGAGAGAGAGAGAGAGAGAGAGAGAAGGGGGGGGAAGCTAAATGAGGAAGAAAATGAAGTTAGTGAGGCCAGGGGGGCAATAAGTGTCACCTAGCTACGTACAAGACAAGATTAATGTAGCACCCCCTTCAAAATTTTCTCTAAAAATATATACCAACTATTCCCTCTTATATACCACTCCTACTCCATTCACACCATTCTCATACCACCCACATCACCTTTCAAACTCCATCCCTACTGTAGTTCTCCGTCCGCCATACCATCCACGTCACTCCCACACCACCCACACCACTCCTATACCAGTTAACCCTTTCTTCACACCACCCACACTAACCCTCAACACACCATAGTTCCTTACTCAGCTCTTTACATATTCATCACAACCATTCACCCCCCCACCTCTCCCTCCCCACCCCACCCCACCCCTCTCTCTCTCTCTCTCCCCCCTCAGAAGAGTAATGGCTTAAGTCTTAAAAAGCCATAAATTCGCCTTAAAGTCCATTTTGCCCATTTTATCTGTGCAATCAGGGGTCTTAGGTCATGGTATTCTGAGAGAGAGAGAGAGAGAGAGAGAGAGAGAGAGAGAGAGAGAGAGAGAGAGAGAGAGAGAGAGAGAGAGAGAGATGCACACAGGCGAACAAACGGAAAAATAAACACAGATAAAGATAAAGGTATTCTAAGACACGTTCTCTCTCTCTCTCTCTCTCTCCACAAATCGACACCAGTATCGTGAAACATCATTTTCCTATCATCACACGAATGTATTAAGCTCAGGATAAATTTTTCGTAAGAGTAAATAAACCGTGTAAATAACTATTCGTGTAAATAACTGTCCAGGTAAATAAATATCCAGGTAAATAATAATCCACGTAAATCATCCAGGTAAATAATTATCCATGTAAATAACCAGGTAAATAAATACCCAGGTAAATAATGATACAGGTAAATAATAATCCACGTCCATTATATTTCTCACAATCAAAGGTATTTAAAAGTCTTCCTCTGAATGGTCCAAAACAAAAGCATTTAATATAACCAACTCGAATAGCAAGAGAAGCAGGCTGCCTTTTTTCATTAATGTATTTGTATATTTAATTAATGAGACAAAAGGCCGCCAGGAGCGTGTCGGGAAATTATCTGGCTGTCTGTAATTATTTTGTTTTTTAGAGAGTTGGGGTGGAAAGTGTGTGTGTGTGTGTGTGTGTGTGTGTGTGTGTGTGTGTGTGTGTGTGTGTGTGTGTGTGTGTGTGTGTGAGAGAGAGAGAGAGAGAGAGAGAGAGAGAGAGAGAGAGAGAGAGAGAGAGAGAATAATGGAGGGAGGAGAAAGATGAAGGAGAAGGGGGGTTCGTCAGTATCGGTTCAGGCCGCCAGGAGAGAGAGAGAGAGAGAGAGAGAGAGAGAGAGAGAGAGAGAGAGAGAGAGAGAGAGAGAGAGAGAGAAGCAAATTAAAAGCAAGAAGAAGAAATGAAAGATGAATGAGTATATGAAAAAATAAAAGTACACAATAAACACTAAAAGACAGATTAAGAAAAAAGGAAAAAATTCACAAAAGGGGAGACAAAAACACAGATCTAATAACGAAAAAATACAGCGAAAAAACGAACGATGTAAAACTGATAAATGAAAAGTGAAAAAACAATAAATGCGACGAACGAAAGTGAAAACGATGCCTAGACACAGTGTAACAAGAGAACAAATACAGAGAAAAACACCAACAAAAACTACAAAGAAAATATACCAAACTGAAAGAAACAGAAAAAAAAACAAGCAATGCAGAAGAGATTGAAATTAAGACATGAAAAAGGCAAAGACGAGGAAAATGCAGCAAAATATTTAATAAGAATGAATACAAAACCACAGGAAAAAAAATCAATGTAAATGCAGTGGAGAAAAAAAACAAATATAATAGGAAAAAAGGTGAAACAGAAACAGAGTGAAAAATAATGAAACGATATCAATTTGAAAAACAGGAAGAGGAAAACTGAAAAAAACAAAAAAAAAAATATGAATAAAAACATGAAAGCCAAGCCTGGTAAAAAAAAAAAAAAAAAAAAAAAAAAAAAAAAAAGATTATGAAAACTGAAAAAGAAAACAAACCCTGCGATTAAAAACATAAGAAATTAAGACCCAGCCTTGTAAAAATAAAAACCGGATTTGAAGGAAGATCAGTCGAGGAAAAACGAAAAATAAAAAAGAAAGGGAAAAATGTAAAAAACCACAAAGGTAGGAAAACAGGAAAAAAGAGATCAAAAAGGGGGTCGACGAGACAGGAAATCCACACAAAATTTATTGGAGTGCTGGTGGGGGTGAGGGGGAGGGGGATGAGGGGGGGTAGGAGGTGGGGAGAGGGAAGAGGGGAGGGAGGGGAGGGGTAAGAAAGGGTAAGGGGGTAGAAGGAAGGGACTGGGGCAGGAGGGGGAAGAGGGAGGTATGGGTTTGAGGGGAGGTGAAGGAAAGGAAAGGACAACAGGACAGATAGGAGAAGAGGAGATACAAGATACATAAGATGATGATGACCTAGATGAAATTGAAGAAGAGAAACATAAGAGGAAGAGACCAATAAAAGAACGAGGAATAAGAGAGAAAGTAAGTGAGAGTAAAACTGGCTCGTGATCAGCCCATCCTCCTGCCAAACTTCAGAGGTACGGAATTCTGAAGCTCCTTTTATCAGCCTTCTCCTTCCTCAATTCCTTCCCTCCCTCACAATTCCCTCCCCTCCCCTCACACACAATTCCTTCCTTCCCTCTCTATCTCCCTCCCCCTTCCCATGTCTCCCACTCACACAGCTTCCTCCCCCTCCCTCACATTTCCCTTCAGTGTTCACCCACGTCCCGCCACCACTCGCCAAAGGGGGTCAGACAGCTGGGGGTGTAATTGGTGTCGGGCAATCACAGTCGATAATTTCGTTATTATCGTCTTTGCTTCCTACAAATTTTCACTGCTCCAAATACCTTACCCATACAACATATATATCTACATATATCATTAACTGTGTGAAAATAATGGTAATTCTCATCTTTGGCGTCCAGGAGTTTCCAAAACTAGCAAAAAAAAATTAAAGTAGTAAAATAATCAGAATAACGATAACTCACACAGAAAACTAGAGGGGCACTCACTGGAGCGCATCTCTCCGACAAGGGCAACGTCATTTTCAAACCACTCTTCGTAATGGGTTAGGTTTTTCTCATCATTGATTAGGGTTTCCCAGAAAGTGTTTTCCGGATCCAGAATCTCCGGATCGGTCCCAAAAGTTATGGATTCTTCCCTGAGACATGGGCTATCTCTCCACCAATTTTGGTCCAAATTTCTCTTTTAATTTTTGAGTAATCCTGCTAACAGATAAACAAACAAACAAAGAGGCGTAAACACACTCTCTCAGTCGGAGAAAAAGAATAAGATGCCTCAGTGTGGAAATTATTATAATTCCCACACATGGCTCCAAGGAAAAGCATACTTATATAATACTCTACACAAATTAGTACAATAACCTGAAAAAAATGTAACAAAAAAACAACAACAACAACAGTACCCCAAAGACAAGAAACTGCTCGCTTAAAGTAATTTTTTTTTCTTCCTGCGACCCTGACCTCTGACTCAGGACTTTCATACTGGGACCTGACCCAATATACAGGAGAGAGAGAGGGAGAGAGAGAGAGAGAGAGAGAGAGAGAGAGAGTCTAGGTCAAGACTTCACAAAGTTAAACATCGAAGACATGGACGGATATACGAACAAAAGCAGACAGGCAAACAGACACAGTGAGAGAGAAACAGACCGACAGACAGATATACCGATAAACAGACAGACATACGAAAGAGGGACCGACAGACAGGTAACACACAGACGTAACCAAAAATATTTCCTAACCACTACGCGGAAGGATGTGTAAATATGTACAAAATGTCAGAAATAAACGAACATGGTGTCTAGGGCAGGAATATCACCAAGAATAAATACAGACGAAGATAATTCCCAGTGCCATTACAACACAGGGTTTCTCCTAAGCTGAATAAAAACGGAAAGAATAGAAAACAAAATGGGGGGTTCATCGTACTGAAGGGGTTATTTCCGTCATCAATTAACCTGTGATCCTCGAGTGACCGGAAGCGCACCTGAGACCTCCGTGGTGACATTCTCAGAACATATTCACGATCGATTTCCCTTCCTAACTTAAGATTATTTTTGCAAGGGAAATGGAGACTTGGGGAGGAAAGGAATTAGCGTTATTACTTTCTTTGTCCTTCCTGCTAATAAAAATGCAAATACCTGCAATACTATTCGTTACGCATTCAGCATTCCTTTTTATTACAGGAGGAACAAAAGGACGCGGGAACAACCATAATTTTTTTGTACTTCCTTTTACAACAAATTATAGTTACGATGGAGAATTGAGTGTATCTTTGTGAGTCAGGCCCTTGTGCCTCTCTTGCCCTCATTCCCTTAACCACCGCCGCCGCCGCCACTATAACCAATTTCCCTTCGTCAGATGTGGTGCTCTCGCCCTCTCTCTAGCCCTCTCCCCTTCCATCTCGCTCTCTCTCTAGCCTTCTCCCCTTCCATCTCGCTCTCTCTGCCTCCCCTCTTCCTTTCTGCGTCTCTGCCTTCCCCCCTCCCTCTCTCTCTCTCTCTCAAATAACAAAGACTATTAACTCACAAAACCAATGCCATCTATTGAATGTAACCCAAACTACCACTTTGTCAAAATTCTCCTTCACGGAATCCAAGTATTATTTCATCCACTTAAAATTCACTCGCACGGAATCCAAAAGCCCCTTAATCGAATGAATCCAAAGGGGTGCTGAACTCCCCTCTTCCGCGCCTGAACTTTCAAGCCACTCGAAGGGAATCCAAAAAAAAAAAAAAAAAAAATCCGTCAAGTGAATCCAAAGAGGCGTTGAATTCCCTCTTCCGCGCCTCAACTTTAAAGCCACTCGAAGGGAATCCAAAATGACAAGTCGAGTGAATCCAAAGGGGCGTTGAATTCCCCTCTCCGGCGCCTCATGCATCACGGATCAGGCAAAATGATCCGCCAATTCTCCTGTAATTGGATTCCTCGCCTCCACCCAAGCCAGGATCGAACCCCAATAAAAGACGATTTGCATACACCACACAGGGTTAGGGGGGGATGGGGGTAGATTATGTGCCTACCGTCTTATCTACCCTACCTACCAGCTTATTCTACCACACCTACCATTCTAATCTACCATACCTACCACAAATACCACCATAAATTGAAATAAAAGGGAAATTTGCAAACAGGATGGGGAAAGAGATGGTTGTGGGTAGAAATTGTCTATCGTCTATCTACCAACTTAATCTACCACAACTACCACTTCAACCACCACAACCACCATCTCAAAGACCATAAACATCTCCAATAAAAAAGGTAATTTGCATACAGACCAGCTGGTGGTGGTGGTGGTGGTGGTGGTAGGTAGCTTGTCTTCGTCTACCGTCCTATCCACCATATCTACTACTTTATTCTACAACAACTACCACAATTACTACTTCTACCTACCACAATTACCACAACAACTACCACAATCACAATCCACCACCATCTCAACCACCACAATCCCAGTCCACCACCACCACCCTGTCGACCACAACTACCACCATTCCTCCCGTACCACAATCACCGGAATCAGCAGCCCTCACCCGCAGTCTGGGCAAGCAATTACCCTGTCTCATCCACCACTACCACCCAATACCTTCACCAATACCACCACCACCACTACTACCACTACCATCCCTAATCTAATCTGACCAAACTTACCACAACTAACCCATGCTACTACTACTACTACTACTACCACCACCACCATCACCACAACCACAATTTTACCACCACCACCACCACCACCATCATATTCCTTCCCCACCATCATCACCACCAATATCTTGCCCATCCACCCAATACCACAACGCGCCATTAACCACATGAGGGCTGACCGCATCTCAACGGAGGACACCCAACCACAGTTCCTTACAACCACAACTACCACAATCATCTACAACAACTACCATAATCACCTACAACCACAACTACCACAATCATCTACAACAACTACCACAATCACCTACAACCACAACTACCACAATCTACAACCACAACTACAACAATTCCTTACACCCACAACTACCACAATTTCTTGGATCACAGTTATCTTTACCTTAACTACCACACCCATTTTCACTAGGACACCGTCATTTACTACCACAACGACCATCCTACCATAATGACGACCACAACCACCACCACCATCACCACAATAATTACTATAACCACCACCACAAATACCACTACAACCACTACCACTGTCGCAACCACTACTACTATCAGTCAATACCAACACAACCACAACTGCAAATATCACCACCAAAAAACTACAACCACCACAGCCACCACTCCTACCAATGACTACCACTACAACCGCAACCACCATCCCAACACTCACCACCATCACTAACTAAAACACACACACACACACACATCCCTACCAGTCACCACCACAACACCATCACTAACTAAAACACACACACACACACACACACACACATCCCTACCACAGTCACCACCACAACCAACGTCATCCGGGAAGCCTTACCTCAGTCAATCACCTTCCCCTCTCGCTCCTTTCCGGCACCCCAATCCCTAATCCCTACTTATTAACAGCAAAAAATCTCCCTCTTACTCCCATCTTACATAGGTTAGCTTTTTTTAACAGTCTCCCCTTAAACGGCTTCTCTGAGTGGTGAAGGAGGGGAGAAAATGGGATGAGAGGGGAGGGAGGCAGGGGAGGAGAGAGAGGGGAGGAGGGAGAAAGGACCAGTGGAGAGATAAAGATTGAATGGGGATGGAAGGGATGGGGAAAAAAAAAAAAGAAGATGGTATGTAGTAGGAAGAAAATAAGGGACGCACGGAGAGAGACAGGGATTGGTGGAGGAATAGAATGGAAGAGAGAGAGAGAGAGAGAGAGAGAGAGAGAGAGAGAGAGAGAGATGAAATGGGAAAAGCGGAGGGAAAGACGATAAAGACTGGGAGAGACTGAAAGGAGGGAGAAAGAAATTGAAGAATGGAGGAAAGAAAAGTGGAAATGAGGAGGAAGGAAGGGGAAAGAAGGGGAGAGGAGATGGGTTAGGGAAGACAGAGAAGAGAGAGAGGGGAAAGGAGGGGACGGGAAGGAGAAAGAGAGGAGGAGGGGACGGGAAGGAGAAAGAGAGGAAGAGGAGAAGAGAAGGAGAAAGAGAGGACGAGGGAAGAGGAAGATGAGAAGAAGCAACGAGGTAATTTTCACTTTTTTCTTGTGATTAAGTGGTGGATATGAGAGAAAAATTCCAAGATCCGGAAAACGAGGAGCTTTAGTCTTTCTTCTCTATCTCTCCCTGTGTGTGTGTGTGTGTGTGTGTGTGTGTGTGTGTGTGTGTGTGTGTGTGTGCGCCCCCGCGTTCCCCTTATTGTAATTATTCTTTGTTTTTCTTTGTTTATATCTTCACACACACACACAAACACACACACACACACACACACACACACTCTCTCTCTCTCCCTCTCTCATTTCCTTTACCCACCACAGACTGCCTCGTCTCTCGTCTTGCCCGGAAGAAACCAAACCAGAACTAAATTACGAAAAACAAAACGGATACACCTGAAAGAAAATCGTCCACTCGTTCCCCTGACCAAAAACCTCAACCAACAGACCACGATAGATAAACACGGCAGATAGATAGATAGACAGATAGATGGATTGACGTAGACAGACCTGCAAACATAAATAAATAGCGTTCTAACCAATATCCTCACAATCTTCTATACTTTGTTCACCTCAACTTGGCTCAGATTTTCGTTTATTTGCGCCTTACTTCCCTTAGCAAAAGTGGCAGGATAGGACAACACTTTGCCTCTACGTCATTTCCACAGCACTTCTTCGTGACTATTTTTCAGGACAATCATCATGTTCTATGGTTCTACATCCTTTTCAAAACACTTCTTCGTGACTACCTCTATGATCTAGTGTTTGATCTTGCTACAGCTCAGTGGCACACTCAGACAATACTCTAAAGCCTTTCCACAGCACTTCCTCGTGACTAGCACAATATCCCAGTGTTCATCTGTTATAGATCAATGGCACTACAATACTACGGCTCCAGATCCCTTCCCATTGCACTTCTTCATGACTAGCTTAATATCCCCGTGATAATCTACAGTCGCAACTCAGCGTACTCGATGAACAGACAGCAAATTAAGCCAAGTTAAAGCAGACAGACTATATCTCCCCCAAATGACTGCCATCCCTTCCCACCCCAAGGCGCCCTTCGTTGTGGTGCTGTGGTTGGCCCCTGAACTTGCCTGCTGGTCTAGAGGTCGATATTTTGAGGGTGTGGCGAGGAAGGAAGCAGTGTGGGTGTGGTTGGAGTGTGGGTGTGGGCGAGGAGGATTGTGGATGTGGTGTGGCTGGAGTGTGGGTGTGGATGGAGTGTGGATGTGAAGACCAGCTGGGTTGGGTGTGGTGTGGAAAGACTGTGGGGAGGATGAGTTGAGTTGGGTTGGGTTGGGTTGGGTTGGGTTGGAATGGATTGGGGGGGAGGGGGAAAAGGGAGGAGTGAAGACTTAGAGGGGCGAACTTCTGCGTCTCTCTCTCTCTCTCTCTAACCGCACTCCATCCCCCCCACACTCCTGTAATATTTCACTTTATCCCACGCCCCAACACACCCCTCCCTCGCACTTTATCGCACTCTCGCACCCCATTCGCACATTCTAGCCACTTTACTTTTCGCACAATTGATTTTCAATTCGGGGTCTCTCTCTCTCACATTTTTGCTCGACTGTTTACCGTATGGTTTCGTGGAAGTCGGGGTTGGATGTCTGGTAGCTCTCTCTCTCTCTCTCCCTCTCTCTCTCTCTCTCTCACACACACACACCTAGCTATACCCAGTGACATTTCCGACCCTAATTAAAGCTGAAAGTACTGGAGCTGACGATACGGCGACTCAATATCGAACTTCAGGTAACTTGGACAGGTAAATGAGAAGGAGTTTTGGGAAGCCTGTTTTACTAATTAGTCTGCTTAATTGACCACTTTTTCGCAGGGTAATTTTTGGTTTAGTTTCTTAACTATTTTTTCTAGTGGTTTAGTATTTTCTTTAATTTATTTCAGATATATTTTTTATTTTTTCTTCAATTTTTTCAGTGGCTTCTTATTTTTCTTCATTTTTTAGTGATTTAGTTTTTATTTTTCTTCAATTTTTTTTTCAGTGAGTTACAGTAGTTATTATTTTTCTTTTCATCTGGTTATTCATACACTTTTCCACTACCGCTATGGGTATTACACTGGTTATTTCCAGTCTGACCACTGGATTTCGAGGACGGGCCTCTTTCTAAATGTCAAGGGTCGAATGTATAAAACTGAATAAATACAAAAATAACTGAATAATCGATAAGTAAAAAAAAAAAAAAATTGATCGACAAAGATGGAAATATATATATATATATATATATATATATATATATATATATATATATACCTAGGCTGCTTCCCCCAAGGAAAGGGAGGTAGCCGAGACAGGACGACACACTCTCCATTTACTCATCCATTCAAACACATTCATTCACATCTTAGCCCCAAAGGGGAGAACGGACAGATCCTCACCGCACCACACCGCACAAGGGTCAACTGTGCAATGCAATCAGTGACATCCGCAGCAGGGCCCGACAGCAGAACTGGTTTACCCCTGCCACATCATAACAGACCCATCCCCTTACCCGCACCTGACCTGACTAGCTGATCAGACCAAATGCGGGAGAATATCCCCTCAGGGCTGCGTCATCACTTATTCATTCACAACTTCTCTCCATTTATTTCTGTCACGCACAGCCACTCTTCCTTGCTCAACAGACATCCCTCTCGCATCCAGCGCTCTCTTCACACTGTCCATCCATCCTATTCGTGGTCTTCCTCTCAGCCTTACACCTCTCACATCAGATCTAGTTATCTTTTTCACCAATCGCTCATTATCCATTCTCTCCATATGCCCAAACCATCGCAACATCCTCTGCTCAACTCTACCAGCCATCTCCCGAACAACTCCAGTTCTCCTTCGCACTTCATCATTTCGCACCCGATCCATAGGCGTCACTCCACACATACTCCTCAGACACCTCATCTCCATTACATTCAAACTTTTCCTCTCTGCTACACCCATATTCCATGTTTCAGCCCCATATAATGCAGTTGGTACCACAACACCCTCATACAGCCTTCTCTTTACATCCATTCTAAGCGAACGACATTTAAACTCTTTTTTCATTCCTCCCAGCACCTTTCCTACTTCATTTATTCTAAACTTCACTTCTGCATCTATTCTTCCATCCACAGCAGCACTAAATAAAAAATAAATAAGATAAAAAACAGCGACAAATAAAGATGGGCAAATATAGCTTAATAAAAAATAAAATACAGACGAATAAAACTACACGAAATAACCTTATAAACAAATTCCACAGCAAAAACAATAAAGTGAACAGAAAACGGGAAGGGCTGGAGGGGTGACCAAGCTAAACCGATACACCCCCTTCGACAAACGCCAGAGTTACGCCCGATGGCTTCTCGATGTCCGATTTTCACGAGGTTTGCGCCGCCCAGACCCCCCGCCACAAGCGCGAAAATTGGAGAATAATTTGCTCTGCCCTATTTTTTTCAGCCCCAAATTCACCAAAGCTAAGAAGAAATTGCGGAAAAAAAGTGGAAAGTCTTCTCCCAATTTTTTCTCCTTGTAATTCGCGCTAAAACTTAGGTGGAAAAGAAAGGGGAAAAAATCGCGTTCTGGCCATTTTCTTTTTCCACTAATTCCCCACAGGCTTAATGGGATCTGTTTAAAAGATCGAAGTGTGTGTGTGTGTGTGTGTGTGTGTGTGTGTGTGTGTGTGTGTAATTCACCGGGTCGGTCAGGATCACTTGATGGTTGTGATGGTCAGCTTTTACCCTCCCGGAAGGGAGCTGAGAGCTCATATAGTCCGATCTAAGGGCAAGGCTGTGACCTTCACACATGCAAACACCCGTCCCCTTGCTCAAGGGGGACAGTAACAATCCACTTCGTCAGTGAAACTTTTCGCAACCTGAGCCAGGCGCGAACTCCCGTCCACCAGTTGGCAAGCGGGAACGTTACCACTGCACCAGCGAGCGGTGTGTGTGTGTGTGTGTGTGTGTGTGTGTGTGTGTGTGTGTGTGTGTGTGTGTGTGTGTGTGTGTTATTATCCAGTGCTCATGCAAAAGCAAAACAACTTTCTCTTTAAAAAAATCAATGCAAAACTCAGTAACTCCAAGGCAGAAGTTTGTACAAAAAAAAAAAAAAAAAAAAAAAAAAAAAAAAAAAAAAAAAAAAAAGGGTTATGGAATTCTAGGTTTGGTCATTTCAAGATAGGATTAATTTGGTGAGGTGAGGTGAGGTGAGGTGAGGTGAGGTAAGGTGAGGTAGGTGAGATAAGATGGTGAGGTGAGGTGAGATGAGATTAGGTGATGCGAGGTGAGGTTAGATGAGATGATGTGAGGTCAGGTGAGGTGCTGAGGTGAGGAGAGGTGAAATGGGGTTAGGTTAGGTTGGATAGGTTACAGATTAGGTAGGACGAGGTAAGTTTATGGGCAGGAGTTTTTCAAGGTGCATTTAAGAGGCAAGGATGAGCAATTGTGAAACTCAAGAAAGGAACTCAGTTTTAGGTAATACTGTGACACACACACACACACACACACACACACACACACACACATTTCCCTTTTATAACCTTTCATCTCATGCCTTTCTGAAACGTATTCCTGCTCCGGGGTACCATAAACATTAATCTACCCACAAAAGAAACGTACCTCTATCTAGAATACTACACACACACACACACACACACACACACACACACACACACGGTATTTCCCAGTAATACACGTGATGAGCGGGATCCAGGAAGAGGAAAACACAACTAACGGAACTATAAACAAGACAGCTATATCCTCTTTCCTTCCTCTCTTCCTACCCTGTCCCCTCCTCCCTTTCCTCCTTTTGCACCTTTCACCCAATCTCTCTCTCTCTCTCTCTCTCTCTCTCTCTCTCTCTCTCTCTCTCTCATTATTTCTTCCTCTCTCATCTTCTATGCCTTCTTATTCGCTTGTTCCCTCCTCTCTTCTACCCCTCTTCTCTTCCTCCTTTTCTCACCACTTCCCATCTCTTCCTCCCTTCCATTTCATTCTCTCCCCATTCCCTCTCTTTCTCATCTTCTCCCTCCACTCTCTATTTCTCCAATATTCTTGTCTCCTTTATCTTCTTCCACTCTCTTCCTCAATCTCTCCACTTCTCCTTCCTCCATTTCTCTTCTCTCCTCTCCTCTCTCCCCTTCTGTGTTCTTACATTTACCCCTCTCTCTCTCTCTCTCTCTCTCTCTCTCTCGGTGATGGAGTGCCTGGGACATTATTGCGGCCTGTGTTTTGCCACCTCCTTCATTCCCCTCCACACACACACACACACACACAAACACACCCACACACACACACACCCTTACTCACACACACACATGCACATAAATTCACACAAAAAGGGCGCGCACACACACACACACACACACACACACACACACACACACACAGAGGCAGTTATATTTCGCTCTCTTCAGGCAAAAATTCAGGGGGAGATGAAAAAATAAATATTGGTTCAAACTTTTGCCTCTACCTGCACTTTGGCCAATTCCTGTGCTGTTCCTACCCCCTCCCCCTTCCCCCTCCCCCCATTCTCCTCTTCTCTCCTCCCCTCCCCCTTCCCCTCCTTATTTCTTGCCTCGTCTCTCACTTCCCCCTACCCTCCCTTCCCTTCCCTCAATCCCTCTTCCCTCCCCTCCCATCCCCTCCTCTCCTTTCACTTGAAATTCCTCTGCCTCATTTCCCCCCCTCCCTCTCTCTCTCTCTCCATTGGACCCTGGTCACTGATAAAGCAGTCACACACACACACACACACACACACACACACACACACACGCTCCCTTGTGCTTGGTTCCTGTTTTTTTTTTTCCTGTAGCTTTCAAGAACACCAACAATACATTAAATGATGATGACGATGATGATGATGATGATGATGATGAAGATGGTAATGATGAGGATGATGATGATTTCTTTCTCTTTTTCTACTGCAGGTAAGAAGGTCGAAATTCCGGAGCTATCTCTTGCTTCGTACACCCTTAATGACCAGTGAGTAAACCTAGACGTCCTATGCACTGTTATAGCGCGTTTATCTATCCGTCTATCTATCTATTTATCTATCAATCTATCTATCTATTTAATGAACCTGATAGACACTCCCAACCCCTATCTGCTCAGAAGATGGTCAAGTGTAGTCAGACTGGAAAGCTAATCTGAATAGTAACTAAGGAGATTCATGCCTACCTTATAACTCTGACTCTTCCAAATCATTATATAAGAAAATGGAAAAATACCAGAGAAAAAAAAGAAAAACAAGGAAAAAAATCACTTTCAAAATCTTCCCATATGCAAAAAAAATAAAAAAATCCAACATATACAACAGAACGAAAAGAAAACTAAAAAAAAAAAAAATCGTCTATACAGCTACAAAAAAAAAAAAAAAAAAAAGGAAAAAAAACAGGAATAAAGAAAAAACAAAGATATGGAATAAGGAAAAAACAATAAACAAAAACTCTATACTCTTCACAAACAAACAAAAATAATCAAAGGCATAATACTAATAATAATATTATATAATAATAATAATAATAATAATAATAATAATATGCCCATAAAAACAAGAAAAAAATCCCATCCACTCGAAAAAAAAATTTTAGAAAAACGTAGCGGAAAAAAATGAAAAATACTGAAAAGTAGCGAAAAAAAACTAGGAAGAATATTTTGGACCCGAAACTATAAACAAGCCGTGACCTCAATGGACGCTAGTAAGGTCACAGGCAGGCACCTCATACATCTCTCTCCCCCCCCCCTTCTCTCTCTCTCTGTGGGTGCGTGTGTGAGTAATTGTGTGTGACTGAAAGATTTGCTGACATATGGATGCACCGAGAGATAGATCGATTGATAGACATAGGTAGATTACATAGATGGATGGATGGAAGGACGGATGGATGGATGGATAAGCAGAAACAAATACTGTGTGTGTGTGTGTGTGTGTGTGTGTGTGTACCCGAGCAGGCAGATTAATTGTTCCCGCCTGATGAACCTGTTTACTGCTCGCTCTCTCTCTCTCTCTCTCTCTCTCTCTCTCATGGCCCTTAATGTTCCAGTAAAACATGGCTTGGCTCCTGAAGAAATCTCAAGTAAAAAAAAGGGAAAAAGAAAAACAAAAGCTTCCATACCAAAGAAACATTGAAACAGTAATATCAGCATTTCATTTTCGCTGGGGTACTGGAGACGGAGGCCTTCACGTGATGGCACTGATATAACTGGGCGGCTCCACTGCCCGGTTACGCAAACATCCCTCCTTCTTCTTTGGGAGTGGGGGAGGGAGGGGTATGGAAGTACCTGGGGGACGTTTATATACCCAGGCAGCTCCCCCGCCCTCTCAATTCAGTGCCACCCCATGAAGGCGTCCGGATCTCACCAATCATCACAAGGGAGGTAACAGCAGAGGGATTTTTACTTAGCACAAGACGATTTCCTCCAAGATAAATCGCCGAGGAGTCAAAGAGAAGACCGACAAGAGTATAAGAAGCTGGCAAGAGGTAAATTATGGCCGTGTGAAGAAGACGTGCGAGGCTCATGATGCCATTTATCTTACTCCCGATGATAGACGCTCAGGGTCATGAAAATAAAAATAAAGAAATAAAGATAAAGATCAGGGAAAAAGTAGGCGGGGTAGTGTCAGTAAGGAAAACGGAGAAATGCTCAGGAAAATGGCGATAAAGAGAAAGGGAAAACACGAAGGATAATTTCAATATAGAATACGAGGAAATGCACAGGAAAATTACCAATAAAATAATGATGAAGGAAAAAAGCTCACAAAAAATGGCAATAAAGAAAATGGGAAAATGAGCAGGAAAATACCAATAAGATAAAGTAAATAAAGCAGGGTGAAGTTGTGAATTAAAATTAAGAAAATATTAAATGATTTACAGTGGCTACAGCCGTGTTTAAATCTCTTCACACACACACACACACACACACACACACACACACACACACACACACACACACATGCTCAGCGACACAGTTGATGAGCGCTCCACTACACCTGTATGCCTGCAGGTGTGTGTGTGTGTGTGTGTGTGTGTGTGTGTGTGTGTGTGTGTGTGTGTGTGTGTGTGTATCTAAACATAATTTTAGCTGTTTCAGTCTGTCTTTTTGTATCTATCTTTCTATCTATCTATCTATGTTGTGTATGCACGTTAGGGTATGTTTACCTGCTAATTGGCAACATAAAGGTCATCGCATGCGTGTGATTACACACCTGGCCATTTTTCCCGGGAAGCGGGGGGTGAGGCGTGGGCGGGATGAGGGGGGGGGGACGTAGGTGAGAGAGAGAGAGAGAGAGAGAGAGAGAGAGAGAGAGGGGCTGGTATAGGGAAGATGGAGGGGTGTAAAAAAAAATGGGGTGAGAGCTGGGGGAGACTGAAACGAAAAGGGCACCAAGGTAGAGACTGTGACTGTGGAGGGGAACAGGATTTAAATGGAGGGGTACTGAGGTGAGTTGGGGCAGAAGGGGGTGAGGTGGGGTGAAGAAGGGGGTGAAGAAAGTGTGAATGATGGAGAGGACGAATGACAGGGTGAAGGGGGAGTGAGGGGAGGGGGAATATGGTGAGGAGAGAGCTGAAATATGAAATGTGAGCTAGAGTGTGTTTGTGTGGGTAGGGATATGGTGGGTGACGAGGAGGGTATGGCATGTCTGTGAGGGGTGAGGGGGGGGGTTGTATGGGGTGAAGGGCGTGTCTGTGTCTGGATGTGTGTTTGTGAGGGGAGTGTGTGCTTGTGGGGGCGTGTGTGTGTTTGTGAGGAGTGAGGGGTGTGTTTGCAAAAGGTAACGGAATATGACAGGTGTGTGTGTGTGTGTGTGTGTGTGTGTGTGTGTGTGTGTGTGTGTGTGTGTGTGTGTGTGTGTGTGTGATGAGGGGTGACAGGAAGGATTAATAAGCCCAAACTGCAATATGTCTCTGCCAGACGTGAGAGGAGAGGGGTGGGGGGTGAGGGGAGAGAGAGAGAGAGAGAGAGAAGGGGTGAGGGAGGGAGAGAGTAAGAGGGGAGGGAGGGCAGGGGTGGAAGAGGAGGCTACGGAGGGGGAAGAGAAGGGGAGAAGAGGAGGGTATGAAGGGGAAGGAGAAGTGACTAAAGAGGAAAAAGAGAGGAAACGTGAGAAACTGAGGAGGAAGGCAGGAACAGAGGCGAAGAGAGAGGTGAGGGAAGGCAGGGACAATGGAAGGGAAGTTAGGGAAGGGAAAGAGGGGGAAGGGAAAGGGAGGAGGTAGGGTGAGAGGGGAAGAGGAAAGGGAGAGGGAGAGGTAAGGAAAGAAAGAGCGGGGCAGGCAAAGAGAAAAAGTGAAGGTAAGGGAGGGTAGGAAGAGGTATGAAGGAAAGGGGGAGGGGAAGGTGAGAAGGAAAAGGGTGAAGGGATGGAGGGAGGTAAACACGCTCCTCCCGTCCTATTTCTCCCTCCCTCCTCTCCCCTCGGCCCCTCTCTAGCTGCAGCGTCATGCATACAAACACTGCCTGACCGTGAGTATATTTGCTGGGGTTGTGTGTGTGTGTGTGTGTGTGTGTGTGTGTGTGTGTGTGTGTGTGTGTGTGTGTGTGTGTGTGTGTGTGTGTGTGTGTTACCATGACTAACGGTGTATTGGTAACAGGAAGGGCGTTGTTATGGGCATGTCGTTGGGCTTCCGGTACCGCTTTACAACTATACCCTGTTCACTTTAACCTGGCGTAAAATCTGCCGTCTCTATCTTAACTTTAGGAGTACAGTATGGGATTAACATTAGCATAAGGTGTTTGTCACGAAGTGCGATGGACGGGATGCAGAGCCGTAGCACTGTCTTCATCTGCCACTGAGCTACAGGAAATAAGCTACAAAAGGACGAAAATCTAGGCCAAGTTACGATGAATGGACTGTAGGCACGAAATCAATCCCACCAACAACTCCCCTGAACATATCAAAATCGAATCTGCAACTCTAGAAACAACCGTCTAACTAACTACCTGTATCTAAATCAGCCACACCTCATCGAAACATTCAAGAGAGCACTAGGAAGCGAGGATGTGCGTAACTCAGCATGTTGTCTAATGGGCGTGTCTGTGCTGAGTGCTGAGCCTGTGAGGAATGGCCGTGGCTGGGAATAAGTTATGGGAGGCCCGCACTCTATCAGATGGAAATGAATTACGGGTGATGGGGCGTGGGGGTGGGTAGGGGGTATGAGTGGAGGTGTAGGAGGGTGGGAGAGGGATAGGAGGGTGGGGAGTGGGTGGGAGAGAGATAGAAAGTAGATAAGCCTGAGGAAAAAAGAAAAAAGGTGGGGGAATGGTAGAAGCTGGGTGGTTTTGGTCGAAGGACAGAGTGTGGCTGGGGACAAGGAGGTGGGATAAGGGTGGAAGGTGGGTAGGCAGGGGTGGGGGTGAGGATGAGGGGGAAGAAGGACTCAGTGGAGGAAGGGGAGGAAAAGGGGGGCTGGGGTTGGGAGGTAGGAAGTTTTAATGGGGAGCAGAAACTTGGGAAGGGGATGGAGGAGGGGAAGAAGTTGAGGTTAGGGTGAGGGGCAGTAAGGAAACAGTGTGGGGTATGGTGGTGATAGGGGAAGTAGAGGGAATGGGAGTCAGATGGGTGGGGGTGGGGGTGGATGTGGGTAGACGAGGGGATGTGGATATGAAACAGGGGTGGATGGAGTGGATAGGAGACGGTAGAGGGGACTAATGTGGATGAGTAAAGTGCTGGATGGGGCAGGAGTGGAGGGGGTGGAAGAGAAGCAGCGGTGGGTGGGGGCTGGAGTGGGTGGTGATTGTGGGTGGAGTAGTGATAGTGGTGATAAAGTGGTGCTGTGTAGTGGCGCTCCGATGGCCATTTGGGGGAAGTGACGGTACTGTCAAACGGGTGCTGAGTCACTGATATATGTGTGTGAGGGGAGGGGAGTGAGTGGGAGTAAAGGGGCGGGAGAATGTGTGTGTGTGTGTGTGTGTGTGTGTGTGTGTGTGTGTGTGTGTGTGTGTAGAGTAACATAGTCTGACCAAGTGTAGTATGGTGTATTGTGGTGTGGCGAGGCGCAATACTCTGTAGCGTAATGTACAGTATAGTACAGTATGGTAAAGAACAGTACAGCATAGTATAGTACAGAATAGTACACCTAAGTATAGTGCAGTACAGTATGGCACAGCATATCATGTAGTGCAGTATAGCATAGCAGCTTCGCGCAATGCCCAGTAGCAAAGTGTAAGGTACGGAACAAAAAAAGTACATCGTTACATACAGCGTTCGTGCAGGCGCGTAGATATGCCAGCAACAGCACAGTACACGATGATTACGATGGTTCACACATGCTAACGACCCCAACACCCAACCTAACAACGACCTCTGCCAGAACGACCCACCCTGATTTAGCGTCGGGGCGTGAACACAGGCACAGGCGAGAGGGGGGAAGGGAGGGGGCAGCAGTGCGCGTAGGAGGCCGTGGCTAGGCTAACGCAGTTTTTTCACATTAAGAGTAAATGTTAAAGAGCAGATGACCAGCCCTTATCTCCTGGTGGCATGACATTAGATTCCTTGGAGACAAAACAACAGTGTGATGCAGGGGTGGGAGGGAGGGCTAGGGATGAGGGGGAGAGGGGAGAGACAGTAGTAAGATGGGTGAAAATCTTTAGGTATGAGAGTAAATCGAGAAATGCACTATCACGCACACTCACCAACAACACGAGTTTAATATTCGCTTTCTCAATCAGGCTTCTCGCTTTCTCAATCAGGCTATTCCATGTACACTTCTACACCCAAACATACACACACCCTGCTAAAGGTTCCCTACACCAGAAGTCTTTTGGCATGTAAGTAAAACACGAAATGGGCAAAAGACTCTCACACGAGGCCAAAAAAGGGAGTACCTGGAAGAAAACAAAATAAAAATAAAAAAATCAATCGCTCCCTCTACTGGATCCAAAGGTCAAAGCGTCTCAGGTGTTCAAAAATAAACCACTTCCTTTACGTCGCTTGGGGAGAGTCTGCTACACGTGGCAAAAGTAAATAGAGAAAAACAGACTCAAAGGGATCAACCACTGGGACAAACAAACCCCTTCAGAATTCAGTCTCTCTCTCTCTCCCCTTCTGCCCTAATCCTCTACTATACAAAACTATGTACCAGGAAAAGGGGATGGGCAGACTTCCACGTACACACACACACACACACACACACACACACACACACATATATGTATATATATATATATATATAGAGAGAGAGAGAGAGAGAGAGAGAGAGAGTTGCGCCACATATACGGTGGTAAACACATATATATAAGACTGAAAATAAACACAATGGCATTAACTTTTAATAATTTCACAGTACCTGCATGTACGCCTGCGTTTATGGCAAAGTATAAACAAAATATAAGTAGTTTTGTACTTTCTCTCTCTCTCTCTCTCTCTCTCTCTCATATACTGTACACACCAACTTTATACCGTACCATACATACACGAACATCGAGATAACGCCTGATAATCTGCATGCAACATCTGAACAGTACACACACACACACACACACACACACACACACACACACACACACACTCCGTAACCCCAACCCACCCCACACACCCAACCACACTCCCTAACCCCATCCCCACACACCAACCACACAACCTAACCCCACCCCCACACACCCAACCACACTCCCTAACCCCACCCCCACACACACTCATCCCTGCCTCAGCAATATGCAAATGGCCATCACTACCACATCTCCCCTCAATTAGTGCCATAACCAAGCAATCAGCGGGCTATCACCTTTTTTTACTCACAGTTCTAATTCGGGTACAGTGACCACACCTGTCGATTGCAATATATGGTGACCTGATGTACCCCAGTCTGACCTAAACTGACTAATTCAACCTGACCAAATCTGAGCTGACCTGATCCTAACTCTACGTCCAACTTGACCCAAATTTATGTTAACCTAATCTACAGAAAACTAACCTCCTAAACCTATCTTAATTTCACGTGACCCGTCCTACACTAACCTATCTAATCCCAAGCGAACCTACTCCAACCTCACCTCGGGTCACCTAATTTAACCAAACCTGAATAACTTAAACCTTTTCAAATGCAAGATAACCCAACCTAACCCAACCCAACCTCAGCCAAGCCAGCTTCACCCAACCTAAGCTGACCTACATTCCAGCGCGTGTGACGTGCGGAGGAACGAGGGGAACAAGGCAGTGAGGAAACAATAGGCAGTTCGTGTGTGTGTGTGTGTGTGTGTGTGTGTGTGTGTGTGTGTGTGTGTGTGTGTGTGTGTGTGTGTGTGTGTGTGTGTGTGTGTGTGTGTGTGTGTGTGTGTGTGTGTGTGTGTGTGACGGAGATCCTGAAAGTTCTAAAATGTTTCCCTTGAGCAGAAAAGAATCGTAAGGGGTAAAGAACAACATCACGAACATCAACGTACTGAAGAAATTAACAGCCTCACTAAAGCACATTATACACTTCCTTTACAGCCACATCTCTTCCTTATTACAAACTAACCATTACCCACGATACAGAATAACTACCCAATACAGAATAACTACCTACGGCACAGAATAACTACAATACATAACACTGACCAGCGAGAGTAATGTTAATCCTCAGTTTTTGTATTTAGAGCAGAGTGATAATTTGTAATATTCAGTGTGATATAAATGGAAAAGGATCCACACAAAAAAGGTGTTTAAAATGCATACTGAATTTCGCATCACTCTGGATTTTCAAGAACGCATATGTAGAAGCTTCCTCTACTAAAAAAACTCACAGGCTAAGTTATTCCCACCCTCCTTCCCTAATAACTGGCCTGTAATAACTCTACATGACATACAGGAGTCCAATAACCGGGTACTGTGTCTTGAATTATCGTGGTACCGTCGCCCTGCCAGCTTCCATATTTGATAACACAGGGACAATGTTGTGCAGTAACGTATCGCGGGCGTAACTCAGCGTAACGGGGGACGCACAGGGACGGAATAAGTTTGTGGGACGAAATAGGATGTGACGGAGCTGACGGGCGAAATGGGTGAATGTCGAACCTACAGTTATGTATTTTCTTGGTAAACAGTCTCTGCACGTTCACGACAGTACTGAGAGAGAAAGAGAGAGAGAGAGAGAGAGAGTACGGTCGCAAGGCAGATACCCCAAGCAGTATTTAGTAAATTATGGAGGTGTGTGTGTGTGTGTGTGTGTGTGTGTGTGTGTGTGTGTGTGTGTGTGTGTGTGTGTGTGTGTGTGTGCGCACCTTAAGATTTTGTGAGCAATTTTACGCACGCACTGAGAAGCAGGTTACGTCAGACTGGCAAATTGTGCTTACCGTAATCCAGAGTATGAAGGCTGCCCTAACCCTAATCTACCTATGTAACTTGATGTAACCTACCCACGCAACCTAACCTAATCTCTCTCTCTTTTTCTCTCTCTGCCTTTTCACTTCCACTCCACCATCCATTTTCCTTATCACCTACCTCCCTTTCCCCCCTCTTCCCCTCCACCCCACCCCGAGGGCTTGTGATGGCTTAGGTGAAATTTCCCGGCGTGAGCAGAACAAGGTGCCTAAATCAGATTAGCCACGGGATCAGGCATCAGGCACGGGCTTGTTTTACCTCTCTCTCTCTCTCTCTCTCTCTCTCCCTCCCCAGCCTACATAAAAATACGTCGGTGGATAAAACCGGGAAAATCCAATACAAAAATCCACCACAGTAACGAAGAGACTAAATCCGACCCTCACGCTTTGATCTACGTCACAAAAGAAGAAGTGGGGATTACGTGGGATTACCAGACTTAATCCTAAAATACTGGCATGGAAAACTGACCAGAAAAAAAAATCTACGGGGAAAAAAGCAAGGAAAAAAAACTACGAATCTATAAGGTTGATCAGAGGCGAAAATATTTAATGGAGGAAGTGATTTTGGATTAAGGTGCTTATGTCCTGGGCTGGAAAGGGAGGGATTAACTCTCTCTCTCTCTCTCTCTCTCTCTCTCTCTCCCTAAAACTAGTGTGATGGATAGAAAAAGCCTAGAAATAATAGGTACGTCACGAAAATATGCTTTGTACTCTCTCTCTCACACACACACACACACACACACACACACACACACACACACACACACAAAACTCCTCCCCTCTCTCACCCGGATTTTCTCCCCTCTTTCGTCCGATCCCACTCCGAGAAAGTCGAGAAAGAATGAACCTCGCCTCGAATCCCCAAACGACTCCAAATCCCGAACTTACGAGCCTCAGTGGTTAAAAATGTCAGTGGAATTCAGTACCCGCTGGCACGATGGGGGTTGGGAGGGGGTGGAGATGGGTAGGAAGGGTTAGGAGAGGTTTGGGAGGTGGAAGGGATGGGTAGGGAGGGGTTGGAGATGAGTGGGACGCGGAGGCAGGGGTTTGGGATGGGGTTGGGAAGTGGAAGGGAGGGGCAGAAAGGGGTTGGGAGGGGCTAGAGGTGGGAAGGAAGGGTAGGGATTTGGGGATGCGGTTGGGAGGGGCTAGAGGTGGGAAGGAAGGGTAGGGATTTGGGGATGCGGTTGGGAGGTGGTAGGGATGGGTAGGAAGGGGTTGGAAGGGGTAGTGGTGCATAGAATGGGACAGGGAGGGTCTGGGATAGGTTAGGGAAGGGTCGGAAAGGACAGAGATGGGACAGAGGACAGACACGGGTAGGGTTATGTTGGGATGGGGTACAGAAGGGTGGGGAGGGATGGGGAAGGGCAACGAGGGGAAGAAAGGAGAAGAGAGGATTGGGTATGGGGTAGGGAGGTGGTGGGGATTGGTAGGAATGAGAGGGAGGGAATGGGAGTGGGTGGATGGGGTCTGGACGGGTTAAGACAGGTATGGGAAGAGCAAGGATGGGGTGGAGAGGGAAAGTGATGGCAAGCGAGGATGAAGGGAAGGGGTAGGGATAGGGCTGGGAGGGTCAAGGAGGGACAGGAAAGGGTTGGGTAGGAATGGAGGGAATGGGAGGGGCATAGAAAGCAAGATGTAGGCAAGGAAAGGACAGAGAAAGGCAGGGAGAGGAAGGGAGGGCCAGGGAAAGTAGGTGAGGGTCAGGGAGAGGCAGATGGGAAGGTCAAGGAGAGGAAGGGAGGGCCAGGGAAAGTAGGTGAGGGTCAGGGAGAGGCAGAAGGGAGGGTCAGGGAGAGGAAGGGAGGGCCAGGGAAAGTAGGTGAGGGTCAGGGAAAGGCAGAAGGGAGGGTCAGGGAGAGGAAGGGAGGGCCAGGGAGAGGCTAGGAGGGATGGGGAGGAACTCAATGTTGTTACGGTTGTTCCACCTTAATTTGGCGGAGGTGTTAGTCATTTTGCAGCTGGTCCCCTTTTGTTCAGTGGTAGAATAAGTAAACACTACGTCCACATCCTTTCCGCAGCACTTCTTCGTGACTAGCATCATATTCCAGTGTCCTCTTACAGCTAAAACAAGAATATTAAGGCTCTTTATCCTTTCCACAACACCTTTTCATCCACTAGCATCATATTCTAGCGTTAATCCCTCGTTATAAGTCAGCAATTAAGAGGGAGAGGGGGTAATTCTGGGCCAAACTGAAGTGAATAGAGTATAGCAGACCACATCCCCAGGAACTATGTAGTCTTATGATGACAGTATAAATAACACACAAGGGGCCACAAGGAGTCATTACCTTTGCTCCAATTAACCTGATAAATGCTCCACCAGGGGGCAATGATGGTCCGTTGCCTTGGTAACGGAAGGGGTAAACCTCTTCACCACGAGACCTCTCCCTTGGGTAAATAAAGCGTCTGGTGGAGACGAAAATAGAAAAAAAAAAAAAAAAAAAGCTACCTCGCAAAAATAGAGAAAAAAAAGAAACCAGCTATCTCGCAAAAATGGTAAAAAGAAAAAAAAAAGACATCTCGCCAAAACAGCAAAAAGAAAACATGAAAATAGCTTCCTCGCCAAAACAGTAAAAAAAAAAACAACAACAACAACAACAATAGCCATCTCACAAAAGTATGTAAAAAAAAAAAAAAAAATCGCGTCTTTTCTCACATTTCACTTCAACTAAAGCCAGACGATTTTACTCATCTGAGTGAGTCATAGGAGCCTCAGCGTGATCATGGGTAGACGATTTTCAACCCCTTCACTACGACAAGTCCTCCCAAGAGATTTAAAAAAAAATCCTTTAGCAGTGAAAACAACGTGAAAAAATATGAAATAAAAAAGAGACATGAGAAGTTAGGAGGTTATTTTCACTTCGACCAATCTGAAAAAATGGTCTGGTGGAGGCGATAAATAAATAAATAAATAAATAAATAAATCCGTATACTCGACCTACAGGGGTTTAAAGAACAACAATTATAACACCTTTACAACCTGGGGAGGGAGGCAGAACAAAGTGGAACATAACACGGAACGATGAACAAACTGGAACACGTCACGCAACTCGAGAAAAAAAAACAAAAAAAAAACGAACTCTTCACGAAATACAGCGTCTGGAAGGTCTGGAAGGAACAGTAACAGTGGAACAAACAACTCATTAAGCGAGAGTAAAAAAATGGAACAAACAAGGCCTTAAGGAACAGTCAAAATGGAACAAACAAGGCCTTAAGGAACAGTCAAACGTGCAACAAATTTAAACGCATCCCTTCACGAAACAGTAAAAAATAAAAAAAAATAAAAAAAACGGAAAATCGAAACAGGGCAAACTAGAATTAACGAAGGCGTCCCCCCTCCTGAAAAAAAAAAAAAAAAGTTTGTCAATAAGAAAAAAATCTGAGGTCGCTAAGGAATAAATAACACAGGAAAATATATATAACTCGCTATGGAATTAACTGGAACAAAACTGAACTCGGTACGGAACACACTTGAACAAAATTGAACTTGGTACGGATCAAAAACAATCCCGAAGTCGTTACGGAACAGTGAACGTGGAACTCATTGGCACACCTCACGGAACAGTGGGGGAACGATTATTATGAGAGAGAGAGAGAGAGAGAGAGAGAGAGAGAGAGAGAGAGAGAGAGACCTTATCAGAGGGAAAAGGAGGAGAAGGTGTCGGGGTGAAGTGGTTGAACTCTGACCTTACCACTCCCCCTCCACCACAACTACCACAGTTATCACCACCATCACCACAACTACCACAATTAACACCACCATCATCACAACCACCACAATGATCACCACTATCACCTCAACGACCACTATCACCATAACTACCACACCACAACTACCACCTTCACCGTCACCACAAGCATTTCAACTACCAACCACACCAAATCTACCACCAACACAACTACCAACATTCAAGTACTTCTCCAGAACCACAACTACCGCCATCTTGAAATACAGTCCACTACCTTTACTATCACCATCACAATCATCACTCCAACCACCACCATTAGTTTATCATAATTATCATCATCATCATCATCACCATAATTATTATCAACATCACGGTTATGATCGTCATCATTATCTTAATCATCAAAACCATCATTATCATCATCGTGGCCATTATTATAATAGTTACCATTATCATTACTATCAAATCATCATTATCCTATCTTTTTACTCTAACTTGGCCAACAATTGCCATCTCTCCATCTTCAACAATGAGCTGTAAGAAAAGATGCGCATTAGATTTTTTGTGTGTCTGACTCTGGGCATAGGCTTTAAAAGCCTGTTCCCATGGCCCAGTAGTCCTCCTACGTACCATACACCTTCACATGTCATCACCTCAGCGCTAACACCCACCATCGATACTGAAAACATACTAGGGCTGTCTCATACAGGACTAGTGTACTGGTATTAGCGGGGGTATTTTTACGACATGTCGGCGGGTCTACTGGTAGATAAGTAAAATCTGCTTTATGAAATTCAAATCTGTTCACAACTGCTCCCAGCTCCAGCTGAGCTTCGAACCAGAGTCCATTAGGACTTCAGGCCACCTCAGTACCGACTCAGGCACAGATTACGATGCTAGTCATGAAGAAGTGGTACGGAAACGATGTAGAGCAGTACTACTGCCTTTCTCTGCCTATGAGCTACGTGAAACAAGCTGCAAAAGAACGAAAATCTGGGGCAAGTTAAGGTGAAAGAACTATAAGGAGTGCATTAAATATATTACCCAGGCCATCACTAGCGAAACAATACCTCCGTCTCTCTCTTTCTCTCCCATGAATTGCTTCACTCCTTCCATGAATCTCCCTAATCACCTCCCTCCCATTAATCTTGTTATCCCTCCGCCCTCCCCTTTCTCCCTTGGCACTCCTTCATCTCTTTCTCCTTCCATCCACTCATCCTCTCCGCCCCGTGTGTTCTTAGGGCTCTCTCTCTCTCTCTCTCTCAATGCTTTTTCCTATCCCTCTCCCATTTTTTTACCCTTTCCCCCCTCCCTTCCACACACACACACACACACACACACACACACACACACACACACACACACACAATTACACCAATCCCCCTCGTAACCAATCCACTGACAAAGCCTCCAACGCAACACAGCTCAAACCTCTGTATCACACCACAACACCCACTTAACACCAGGACGATTTTGTTTTTGTATTTTTCGACTACTACTACTACTACTACTACTACTACTACTATTCCACTCCTACTACAACAGCATCCCTTCTCGTGTTTAGCATCTTAATTCTCGCTGCTGACAATCTGCTTCATTTTAGACAGGCCTTTGGTTGTGAATATTCTCAACAGGACCATTCTTTGTCTCTAAACACTCTAAATTAACACTCTAAACTAACTTGCACTGTACCTTGACACTTGATATCTCATTCTAGCTACAGCAATACGACCTCTTAATACGATTTTAATCTAACCACACAATTGCGATTTAGGTTACGAGAGAGAGAGAGAGAGAGAGAGAGAGATTTGAGGGGGTTAGTGGAGATGGGCAAGAAGATCGTAGAAAAGAGAAAATAAGTTAAATGGTAAAACGAGTAATAGGGGAAAAATGTGTCAATTGGGGAAATGAGGATGATTAGAGGAAAGTGAGGGAAAAAATGTGGATTTCTGGGTAAAAACAGAGGGGAATGGGGATAGGACAGAGAGAGGGGAAATAGGGAATAGGGGAATTACAAGAGGAAGGGCAGGGAGGAAGGAGGGAGTGTGTGTACAAATGTGGAAAGACAATGGGGTGTCGGATCTAATTATGAGAGAGAGAGAGAGAGAGAGAGAGAGAGAGAGAGAGGAGTCTTTTCCTCTCCTCTGCTAATACACTTAAAACAGACACGCAAACACCCACCAGCACATCATCCTCATCACCATCATCATCATCATATTCCATTCTACAAAACACACACACACACACACACACACACACACACACACACACACACACACACACAAGCACACTCAAACACAACGGAAGCCCTAAAGCATGAAAAAACTAACACAAAAACACATCCTGACGTACATCAAAGGAATTAATGACAAGAAAAAAAGAAAAAAGAAAAAAGGGAAAACAGGACAATGCAAGACCTGTCCGGAAATAACAGTAGAGAGAGAGAGAGAGAGAAATAATGATTCTCTCTCTCTCTCTCTCTCTCTCTCTCTCTCAATCATGCAACACAGTAATCTTCCCAACTCATCAATAAAGAGCAATTCCATGAAGCTATTACCGTAACACGGAGTAATATCTGAGTAATTTTTTAAGTAACCGAGTAACGACATTGGTAATAACGAAGGTAATTACTCTGAGATACCAAAAATAGTGTAATTATTTTAAGAACTTTTCTTTTACGATATTTTTGCTTCTGCTATTATTATTCTCATTTTTCCCTACAATGCTAAATTATGATTCCTGTTTATTATTATTACTACCGCACAGTTAACATCGCCACTATATTGTCACAGCAGTCATCACCATCACCACCAGAACACAACCACCATCACCACCGCGACACAACAATTAGTACCGCTACCACCACCGCGACACAACAAACATCATTTTCACTACCATCATCACATCCCCACTGCAACCATAACCACCACAACCACAACTGCAACAACCACAACAACCATCAACACCACATCAGTAGCACCACAACTACCAGAACCACAAAACCACCACCACAACCATCACAACCACACAGCAACCATCACCACCACAGCATTCTGACAGCCAACTCACAAAGCCACAAAGCCAGGAGCACAAAGCCAAAGCCAGCCATTCGCCCTCTCACTCAGACAACCTCATTACGGACAGACATGAGGTGCAGGGAGAGGGAGAGATGGAGGAGAGGAGGACAGGAAACTGGAGAGGAGGAAAGGGAGAATGCGATGGGATGGCCAGGAGAGGAAGGAGGGAGAGAGGAATAGCGATAACCGAGAGAGGAACAGGAAGATGAAGAGGAGGAGAGGGAGAGGAAGACAGGGAGAGATGGAGGAAAGAGAGGCAGGGCGATGAAGAGGAGGACCGAGAGAATGGGCTGAGAAACATAGAAGACAGAGGGGTAGAGAAAAAAGAGAGGAGACACCCGGTAATATGCATGTAAAACTCTTCGGTAACCACTACCCAGATTTCACTTACTTGTCTTAAAAATCTACAAATTGGACATCACTTGCTCAGGCCGTGATAACAGGAAGCAAGTTAATAAATATCTTTCATACATTTTATTGGACAGCCATTCTTTCATACAAACAACTGAATATTAGTGCAAGTGTTCTGGGAAATACTTTGCGATGTTTGGCTATCTGGAGAGGATGGAGAACGATAGACTATGAGACTGTATGCTAAGAGAGGTGAAGGGGGAGAGGAGGAAGGGGAGGCAAGGAGGAAATGAAGGGATGGAGTGGAGGTTTATATGAGAGACGGAGGTGTGAGTTGGAAAGAAGGGGAGCCAAATTGCACTTACATCGAAAAATAACCATTCAACTACACACGTTCGTTTACCTATCTATCTATTTACCTATTTCTCTGCCTATCTCTGCCTACCATTATATTCATCGAATCTACCTACCTACCTAACTTTCTATTATCATACACATCGAAAACTAACCATCCAACTACCCATATTCCTGTATCTATCTATTCATCTATCTGCCCGTCTATCTATCTATCTATCTATCCCCCTCCCCCCGTCTTAATCTGCCTCCTCCCTGTCTGTCATGGGGGAGACAGCAAATGAGTTAAACTGACAGCATAGACACTATCGCTGCTGACAGGCGGGATTGTGTGTGTGTGTGTGTGTGTGTGTGTGTGTGTGTGTGTGTGTGTGTGTGTGTGAGAGAGAGAGAGAGAGAGAGAGAGAGAGAGAGAGAGAGAGAGAGAGAGAGAGAACGTGGCTATATGAATGAGTCAATTTCTGTCTAGTCACTGTTTATATCATCCATATATTAAAAATATAGCAAATTCAAACAACAACAACAACAATAATAATAATAATAATAATAACACCTATCCACTATCATCCCTCATCTATCATCCGGCCATCCATCGCAATCATTTCCTTCTTATAATTTGCAGATCAAACTGAAAGCACTGAGATGACCTACTTATTCTTAATCTTCACTACCCATATAAATCTAAATTGAAAGTGTTTGCTGGGTAAGAGATGATTTGGAGAAGTTATCGTTTTTAAAATGTAGTTAAGATATATATAATGCAGGTAGAAAACAATGGGCTGGTAGGTGAGTTCTTTACAATCACTGTAAGTACATACACTCAAGGACACACACACGCACGCAAGCACACATTACACCTACGACACAAGACACTCCCTGCAATAAACACACACACACACACACACACACACACACACACACACACACATCCATAACAAAGAAACAGAGACACTATCAACTACACACACACACACACACACACACACACACAATAAACATTACTGAGACAGGCTAATACTGTCGGAATGCTTGTGTGTGTGTGTGTGTGTGTGTGTGTGTGTGTGTGTGTGTGTGTGTGTGTAGTGGGTCTTCTGTGTATGAATATTATGATTTATGTGCAGATTTGACAATAGTGAAGCACTTACACACTCACACACACACACGATACATAAATCTCTCTCTCTCTCTCTCTCTCTCTCTCTCTCTCTCTCTCTCTCTCTCTCTCTCTCCAACCACCACCACCATCAATCATCACAACACACAAGAGGGGTACACACGCACAAAAGCACAGTGGTGGATGTACATTAATCACAACCAGGCACTATAATGTACTACACTCATTCAATTTACCTCCTTTATTACAGCTACCAAAAGTACACACACACACACACACACACACACACATCTCCCATTACACAAAAACACACAACTCTCTCTCTCTCTCTCTCTGTTTCTGTCTGTCTGTCTGTCTGTCTGTCTGTCTGTCTGTCTGTCTCTCTCTCTCTCTCTCTCTCTCTCTCTCTCTCAGGCCAATGTACATCCTTTAGCACAACCACCAACAGTACACAAAGAGAGACAGCACAATTTACATAGGAACAATGGGGTGAATATTACAGGACTACTTAGAGCAATATTACTCTATGCATGAGAGGAGTATTACAACGGAGGGGCGTTATATTTTCCCGGATATTTACGAGGGATATAAACACGAGTGCATTTGGAGAGGGTCGACACAGGCGTGAGGGGTAATACAGAAGAGGAAGAAGGAGCACTGAAAGAGGAAGACTGAGGAATACAAGAGGAAGACAAAGAAATCACATAGGAGTTAACGAGGGATACATTACATCTGGTCATAATTTTGGCTTTGAATGGTGGATGGGTATGTGAAAAGTGGTAGGGGTAATATACGAGGAAGATGGAAAAGGAAGACAGAGAAATATTACGGCACAAATATTTCATGACAGTGTTCAAATTCATGGTTATTTTAAATGGCAGACGAACAAGTAAGTAGAGGGGTAAGAGAGGAGGAAGACGGAGCAATAGAAGAGGACGCTAGAGCAATATACAAAAAAAGGGCAGGAATATTTAAGGGTGGCTATGATATTAATAGTTTTTTCTTTATATGTGAGAAGAGGTTAGGACAAGAGAGGAGGAAGATGGAGGGAGAAAACACGTAGGGATGCAATGATTTTGGCTACATTCATGGCTATGCTGAGAATAGTAGTTGTTATGGCTTATATATTATCTACTATCATCTACCTACTTTCCATTATTTATCTATTATCCGTCTATTATCTGTTGTCTACTATCTATTATCTATCTACTATTATCTATTCTTTATCTATTATTTACGTACTGGAGATTCAAAAAGTTAACTCAGAATACCAGCTGACATAATTTTGAAGGTATTATTTATTTACGAGTGGTAGGTAAGGTAGTGACAATGCATGGTGGAGCTCCGAATGGTAGTTAATGGTGGCGAGCGAAATACCGTGAGTTGAAATGGTTGAGAAGGCTGGAGTGTCTGTTTAATAATGGTGGCTATGGTGGAGGCTTTAACCATGGCAGAGCTCACCATGGAAATCATGGTAGTGGAGAACCCGGCAGGAATCAAACCCAAAAAATTACCTGCCGTAAATCACCATCAACCACGGGGAGCCATTCTGAAGACGCGAAATATTGATAAAATTTGACGACAATTTATATTTACGATAATAAATTAACGCTGATTTCTACTGACGATAACTAATGGTGAAGCGTGTTAGTGTAAATATATAGTAAGATGAGGCGTAAGATAGGGCTTTAAGATATGGTGTAAGATAAAAAACGAGGCGTAAGGTGATAAGAACGACGTAAAGAAAAAATCGATGAATATGTAAGTGATCCCAAAGGCTGCTCGTGCCGTCTTTGTGATGATGATGATGATGATGATGATGATGACAAAGAAAGAAAGAGGAAGGTGAATAAGATAAAAGACAAGAAAAAACACAAAAACAAACGCTAACATATACATCCTCCCTTAACACACACACACACACACGCACACACACACACACACACACACACACAATGAAAGTTTTGCAGGCCTTCCTCCCAGGAAAAAAAGGCCTCTTAAATAAACAACAGGGGTATTCATCTCTCTCTCTCTCTCTCTCTCTCTCTCTCTCTCTCTCTCTCAACCAGCCAGCAAGCCAGTGTATATAAACCCGGGTCGTGTTTTGGAGAATTTTAACTTCCTTTATAAAACATTTCTCTTCCATTCATTCTATTTCTGCTTTTCTGAGTTTAGTTCTTTTCTTGTTTGTTTATTGTGGTTATTGTTTTTGTCTTTTTTTTTTTGTTTTTCCTCGTGATAATTGTTTCCTTCTTGATCTGTAACCTTTTTTTTCTTGTTTGTCCAGCGTTTTCGATATTTTCAGATTGGTCATTCTTTTTCAATTACAAAAAAAAATGTTTATGATGTTTGTACCGATTTGTTACCTGTTCTTCTGCCCACCTATTATTATTATTATCATTATTACTATTACTATTAATTATTATTACTATTATTATTATTATTTATTACTTATTACTTCTTTCCCTGCGTTTCTGTCCCTTCGGTTACTTTATTCTGCTGTAATGAAAGCTGTTCCGTTACCTGTTGCATTATTACCTGTTTTTTTATTACATTTACCTGTCTACCATTACCTCTTCTTTTATTAGACCTGTTGCATCATTAAGTCCACCTGATCTATTATTATACCCTAATTACCCGTTGATTCCTAACCGTATGTTGCCTCTCCTAATATTGTCCCGTTACCTGTTGACACACCTCGTTACCTGTGTCTTTCCCTTTAACAGATCAATGACAGGCTCTCAGACTGCCATGACGAGCAGAGTTAGACCAAAATTAGAGCAGAGTCTGGGCAGTTCAGGGAGAGACAGAGCACTTAGACCAGAATTAGAGCAGAGTTAGGGCAGTTTAGAAAGGGTCAGATCACCTAGACAGGAGTTACGGTTGAGTTAGAGCAGATTTTACGTAAGAAGTTAGAGAAGACAGTAAAATGTTAGTTAGGACAGAGAGTTAGAGCACTTAGACTGGAGTTACAGAAGAGTTAGTGCAGACTTTAAGCAGAGTTGGAAAGTAGAGTATATTTACCCATGTGAAAATGATGTAAAGTCAAGATAATATTTAGAGACATAAGCTGAATAAATACATCAGTTAAAAATAAGAATCAGAGCTTTGAAAGAGCTGGGTTAGGGCAGGCTCACAGCAGAGGTAGAGCAGAGGCAGGGTCCCGAAGTATGCTTAACTCCGTAAACATTAGGTCACGTTGGGTCAGTGCAGTTAGAGCCAAGTTTGTGCACAGTTAGAGAGAAAACTGAAGCACTGAAGTTAGGGCAGCTAGATCAATCAGTACCAAGCAGTGCAGAGTTAGAGACAAGTTAGGCCAAAGTTACAGCCACGTTCGATCAGTTATGTGTAAGGTATAAAATGTCGATGAGTTTAAGATAACCATAGACAATTGATAAAAAGGAAACATACCGGTACCGTATCTCCATTCTCTCATCACTCAAGGTTTCATCATCATCATCATCATCACCATCACCACCATCCACATAATTAAAATCAGGTCCAAAGATAATTACATACGGAACACATTACCTTACTCATTACACAGGACAAAAAAAAAAAAAAAATTACATACGATAAATATTAATGAAGGATGTTAATTGTCACATACGTTTTAATACTAATAAAGAAAGGTAATCAACACACTGCATAATAATACTTAATAAAGAGTGATTAAAGAGCAATATGACAACTATTAGACGATCGTTCTGGGCCATTACGACACGAAGTAATTAGGGCAATTAAGAGGGAAAGAGTGATCGTCGTAATAATTACTGAGTGGTGCAGATGTGATTAGAAAGCAGGTGTCGTTAGGGTGTGTGTGTGTGTGTGTGTGTGTGTGTGTGTGTGTGTGTGTGTGTGTGTGTGTGTGTGTGTGTGTGTGTGTGTGTGTGTGTGTGTGTGTGTGTGTGAGAGAGATAGACCTAATTCAAGGCCTATAATTTATTCATATTACCGTCATTCACTCTCACATAATATATTTCAGAATCCTTCGAAATAAATTAATGTTTTTTTTTCCAAAGACTCCACTTCTTTTTTCTACTTTTTTTCTTCTCTCCATTCCCATATTTCCTCCTTCTTCATCTTCTTCCTCGGCTTCTTTCCTTCAATCATTCTGCTTCCTCTCTCTCTCTCTCTCTTTCAATCTTTCTTGCCCTGCTTGCCGGTGACCCTTGACCTCCGAGGGATGAGAAAGATGGTGGAGGGGGAGTGAATGAAAATTGGGGAGGGGTAGAGGAAGGAAGAAGCGAGGGAGGAGACTGAGGTACGGGGGAGGAAATGAGGGCAAAGGAGAATGAATAAAGACAGGATGGAAGGAAGGAGGGATGAGAAGGATGAAGGCAGTAAGGAAGAAAGAAAAGAAGGAAGGAAGGAAGGAAAACAAAGACTGAGCCAGATAATCAACAGAGGGAGAGAGGAGGGAATACATGATGTTGGAAAAATAAACAGGAAGAGAGACAAGAATGGAAGGAACGAAGAGAGAGAGAGAGAGAGAGGAAATGAGGTGTATGAATGGACGGGAAGGATGCAGAAAATGAAGACAGGTGGATGGGAGGGAAAGAGGCTGGCGAACAAAAGAAAGAAAAAGGATGGATGGGTGGATGTATGGATGGATAGATGAAGGGAAGGATGGAGGGGAACAAGAGGATATGTGAGATTAGGAGTGGGTAGGGGGGAGTAATTCTTTATTTTTCACCCCTCCCCACTCCCTCCCCACCCTCTTCCCCTCCCCTCACCCTGTCATTCCTATTCCTAGTCTGGGTGTAAAAGCACAATATTTCCACTGGTATTAAGGGCTCTGAAGAGGGGAAGTGGGGGAGCGGGGGCAGGATGGTGAAGAGGGGAGAAGGAAGGAAGGAGAGGGAAGAAAGAGCAAGGAGGGAAAGGGAGTAAAGCGAAGAGGGGGGGCAGATATGGAAGAGGGCGAGAGAGAGAGGGGGAGGAAGATAGGAGAGGGGAAAGAGAGAAGAAGGGGGGAAAGGGAAGGAGTAAAGGGAAGATGAGGGGATAATAATTGGAGAGGAGGAATGGAAGGGGGAGAGAAGGTGGAGGAGGAATGGAAGGGGGAGAGAAGGTGGAGGAGGAATGGAAGGGGGAGAGAAGGTGGAGGAGGAATGGAAGGGGGAGAGAAGGTGGAGGAGGAATGGAAGGGGGAGAGAAGGTGGAGGAGGAATGGAAGGGGGAGAGAAGGTGGAGGAGGCATGGAAGGGGGAGAGAAGGTCGAGGAGGCATGGGAGGGGAAGAGAAGGTGGAGGAGGCATGGAAGGGGGAGAGACGGTGGAGGAGGAAGGGAAGAGGGGGAGAGGAAAGACAGAGAGGGAGAAAGGAGAGGGAAGACTGAATGGGGAAGGAGAGGGGGGGGAGGGAAAGGCAGGGATAAGGACGAGGAGAGAGGGAGATAAGGACATGGAGGGAAAGGGGACGGGGGAGGGAGACAAAGATGAGAGGGGAGGAAAATCATGGGGAAGAGGAGGAAGGCGAAGACAGGAGAGGAGGAAAGCAGCGGAGGAGACTGGAGGAAACTAGGAGGAAAACAGGAGGAAGGGAGAGACAAGAAGAGTTATATTGTCTTGGCTTCTTGACTCTGGGGCGGAGAGAGAGAGAGAGAGAGAGAGAGAGAGAGAGAGAGAGAGAGAGAGAGAGAGAGAGAACGTAGAGGGCCATTTGGTTGTGTTGGATGTTATTACGAAAACTGGTGGTGGGGGGAGAAGGGGGCGATGGATGGGGGTGTGGGAGTGTGGGGTGCGAGGAGGGAGGGGAAAAAGAGGGGGTAAGGTGAAGTGAGAAAGGGTATGAATGTGTGTGTGTGTGTGTGTGTGTGTGTGTGTGTGTGTGTGTGTGTGTGTGTGTGTGTGTGTGTGTGTGTGTGAGAGAGAGAGAGAGAGAGAGAGAGAGAGAGAGAGAGAGAGAGGATACTCCATAAGGACAAGAAGGGAAATGATGGATACGGAGTAATAATGAAAGGGAAAGGAGGAGAAAAGAAAAGGGAAGAAGAAAGGGGGAGAGGGAGGGGAGAAAGGAAGAAGAAGGAGGTGTAGAATTACAAATGGGGAGATCTGGTAGCGATGGGATAGGAAATGAGAGGAGGGGAGGGGACGGGACGGAAGGGGGAGGGAGCGGAAAGAGAGAGAGGACAGGAGGGGAAGGGGGGGAGAAAGGAGGAGGAGAAGGGAGTGATGAGAGGAGAGGAGGTAAAGGTAAAGGAACGAGGAGAAAGAGGAGGAGAGTAAGATGAAGGTAAAAGGAAGGGATGAAGACAATAAGGCAAGAAAAGGAGTGGAGGGGAGGGGGAGGAGATTGGGACTGTGAGGGGGTACGGAGATAAGGTGAGGGGAGGAAGAGGAGTTGGGAGAAGAGAGGGAGGCCAAAGGGGGAGGGGGAGGAGGCAGGGAGTGGGGAATATGTCGAGGGGGAGATGGCTGCGGGGGGGGGGGAGAGGATGACGCGAATGGTAGGGGAGGAAAGGGGAGTCAAATATCAAGATGAGAAAGGGAGGAGGGGGGAAGAGGGAGCTCATAATAGGGAGAATAGAGGAGAGGAAGATGATGATGATGATGATGGCGGTTGTAATGATGACGATGCTATGAGGACGGCTGTTGTAATGATGACGAAATTGATAAAAATGATGATTATGATGATGGTGATGATGGTGGTGATGATGGTGATGATGATGATGTAACTTGTGACTGTTAGCAATGGCAGTGACAGTAGTAGTTATGATGGTATTAAGAGTAGTTGTGGTAGTAGTGGTGATGATGGTGGTGCTCGAGGTAGTCATGGTGGTAGGAGTGGTTGTAGTGGTGGTGGTGGTAGTATTTGGAAGTGTTGGTGGTGGTCGTAGCTACAATGGCGGTGGTGGTCGTAGCGGTAGAGGTGGTAGTGATGACAGCAGTGGTGGTAGTTGTGGTGACGGTGGTGGTGGTAGATGTTGTGGTTATGGTGGAAGAAGAAAAAGACACTGACCTTGCTGCCATACCCCTCCCCCCTCCGCTCCTCCCTCCCCCTTCCCTCCCCCCTCCCCCTTCCCTCCCCCCTCCTCCCCTCCCTTTCACCCCCTCCAGTCACGCGCCCCTCGTATAACAAACACGCCCTTCATAAGTGTGTGTGTGTGTGTGTGTGTGTGTGTGTGTGTGTGTGTGTGTGTGTGTGTGTGTGAGAGAGAGAGAGAGAGAGAGAGAGAGAGAGAGAGAGAGAGAGAGAGAGAGAGAGGATAAAGCAACCTCCCAAAGACAAACGCGACACTCCCTCCACTTTAACCTGGCCTAAAATCACCGTCCCTCCAACTTCAAAAATCCTTACCCCCTGAATATGATGCTAGTCACGAAGAAGTGGCAAGGAGAAACTGTAGTGCCTTGGCAATATTAAATCTACATCATGGAAGAATTACCTGTAAACACCTAATTACTACGCATATACCTGACTTATAACTTATTCCCTTTTACTAAGTGGAAAAAAATTAAGTCTATTCACAATACAAGCCTGACTCTTTTCTTGAGGTGGGATTGTAGTTCTCAGATGCCTGACTACACTAGCTCCTTTACTCCAAGGATGACGTGTGTATTTTATTGAAGCTACTACATTAACTCCTTTACTACGGGGGGGTCTTCTGTATTTTCTTTAAGCTGGCATCATAAGAGTTCAATCCAGGCAGGGAGAGCTTCGAATAATGATCGATTTTAAGAAGGCTCTACCGTCCCCAGCTTGAAAACTCTCTCCAGGTGCACATACAGCAATATCGTCTGAGGACACACACACACACACACACACACACACACACACGAGTACCAGCGCTAGCAATATTGTGCATCTTCCCCATTCAGTTCAATAAGTCACTCCAGATACAAAAAATATTATCAGAGGACACTACTACTACTACTACTACTACGACCACTACCAGCCCTAGCAAATATTGTGCAATGGAATGTGAGGATGTGGTGCTATCCGGGGTTATGTCAGAGGCAGTTAGGGAGTCGTTACGAGGCTGGCAAGTAGTTAACAAGACTGAGTGAGATGAACGGCACTCTAGTCTACCTGCTCGGGTCGGGATTTACTCTATAGAGACACTGTTTCTGGATTTATTGAGGATTAACGATTTTTTTTTTATTCTTTAGTTTTACGTCCCTTCCTCCCAGGTTAATACAGTTGCCTGGTAATATCTAAAATAAAATCCTAATGTACTGTGTATGCTTGGACAGGAAGGAGTTAATCGAGTTTCTTAATTGGCTGATGACAACCTACCTGAAAGCATAAGGAAAGAGTGAGGAAGATAATTACCTGTACTGTAATTAGCACCGCAGCTGATTTTTCTTTCAAATGATGTGATGTGATGTGTGTGTGTGTGTGTGTGTGTGTGTGTGTGTGTGTGTGTGTGTGTGTGTGTGTGTGTGTGTGTGTGTGTGTGTGTGTGTGTGTGTGTGAGAGAGAGAGAGAGAGGGGGGACGATAGGCACTACAGGCTGAGGAGGGGGGGGCTACCTAGAGTGGGGGGAATAGTCAGAGAATGGGGGATAGTTACAGGGAGGCGGGATAGTCAGACGGTGGGTAAGGGGACTGGGGTCGGTGGAGTGGAGGATAGTAGGGTGAGGAAGGGGTAGGGGTAGTCAGAGCAAAGGGACAGTCAGACTGGGGGAGGGAAGCGTGGGTAGTCTGATAAGGGGGAGGATAAAACAGTTGGCTGGGGAAGGGGTGGGGGGATAGTTAGAGTGAGGATAGTCAGGGGGGTGTAAGGGAGTGAGGGAGGGGGTAATTATAGTGATGGGTTGTGAGTTATAGTGGGGGATAGTCAAGGGATGGGAGGGAGGGGGTAAGGGAAAGGGAGGAAGGGGTAATGACAGTGATGGGATAGTAAATAAGTGGACGGGAGGGGAGGCAATTAAGACCAGTGAAGAGGTTAATCAAGGCATCTGGAAATTAATGGATTCTGATAATGACTTCCTTTTGTCTCACCCACCTTGGATGGCACTCAACTTTTGGGAGCTTTCATCCATTAGGTCATTTTTCCCTGCATAAACTCTACACCGATCTCTGCGTCGTTAAGCCTTCATTAGACCATCCTCAGACCGCACACTTAATTTAGCTCAAAGTAAAATTATAGCACATTAACTCTATTTCAAAGGTATCATACGCACATTCACATAAAATATTCCTTACTCTCACCCAGCACACTGAGACATGCTGCTTGTTTAAGATACCATCAGACCCTTTCCTGTGTCATACATTTCTAAATACTGTTTGCCTATGATGTTTCCTTTCCCCAGGTGAGATATACATTGGTCTGGTCTGGGCACAGGGACCAAAGGGTGTCACTATCTCTTCCCTTACACCACCGCTGTAGGTAATGTGTGAATGAATTATTACTGCTGTCATTATCACCATCGCCTCCATTTTTTCACTATCACCATCAACCATCATTTCTGTTATCATATGTCATTTTTTTTTTTGGCCATCACCATCATCATTATTATTATTATTATCATCATCGCTATTACCACCACCACCATCATCATCATCATCACATGTACTACCATTACCAGCATCAAATACGGTACCTGTCATAAATAATTACTGTTACCATCACCAAAATAGTTACCATCACTGTACGTGTGTGTGTGTGTGTGTGTGTGTGTGTGTGTGTGTGTGTGTGTGTGTGTGTGTGTGTGTGTGCTGGTTACCAATTATATTTACAGCCGATGGAATTTGGCACAGAACGAAAAATGACAACACAGGAAGCCCTTGTCGTCGTTTTTTACGAGGCCACTGGGCGAATGTTCTGACACTCTCTTCCAGCGATCATTGTGAAGCGGGGCATATTTTGGATTGTTAGGATTCTCTCTCTCTCTCTCTCTCTCTCTCTCTCTCTCATACGAGCTGAACTGTTTATAAGCACATACCAAACATCACAGCATTCTAATTAACAAACAAAAAAATATCCCTAACTGCCACACATCAGCGATTACCGAAAATCCGTAATAACCCAATATCCGTAAATAATAACTACCCTTAAATCCGGACTATCGTAACATTCGAAAAACAAACACAAAAGTCCAAAGATCCGCAAATACCCAACGTCCGAAAAAAAACAACAACAACAACAACAACGGGTCATTTCCGAATACTCGTTAAAAATCGTAATCCCATCCGAAGCCATTAGCACAGGAAACGGGCTGTCAAAAAAATATTAAAAGAAAAAAAACGAAAAATTTTCCTGTGCATTTCCTGTCGGTTCCTAAAACAGGCTGAGGGAGGGAGAAGGAGGGACGGGGGAAGGAGGGAGAAGGAGGGACGGGGGAAGGAGGGAGAAGGAGAGGGCATGGGAACAGGGAGGGAGAGAAGAATGGGTGAGGAAATGGGAGCACTGAAGGGTGAAAAAAGGGAGAGGATGGGGAGGGGAAGGGAGAGGAGATGATGTACAATGGGAGGAGAAAGGAATGATAAAGGGTGAAAGGGAAGGGAAGGAAAGAGGAAGATCAGGGGAAAGGAAGTGGTGAAAGAACGAGGTAAAGATAAGAGGAGGAAAAGGATGAGGAGCTGAGAGAGAGAGAGAGAGAGAGAGAGAGAGAGAGAGAGAGAGAGAGAGAGAGAGATCGGGGACACAAAAATGGAAGGCTTATACAAAATACAGGAAAGGGAATAAAAACCGAAAAACAAGAAGGGCCGTAGAGAAAAAAAAAATAAAAGGGGGGGAGGAGGAGGAGGAGGAGGAGAGAGGGAGAGAAAGGGAAGGGGGGGAGGGGAATTGTTCCAGGCTGCCGCGTCTGGGCTGGAAATCTAGGAACACGCTCACTTAACCATGCCTCGCCGTGTCTGACTTAAGTGTGTGTGTGTGTGTGTGTGTGTGTGTGTGTGTGTGTGTGTGTGTGTGTGTTGGTCCTAATGTACACCCCCAAAAAAAAAATACATGAAAACATATATTCTTAAACAAAACCTGTCAACTTATATCCTCCTTTTTTCCTACTTGAGTAATTTTTTCTCCCCTTTTCTATTCCACCACCAAAATCTCTCCCAAATAAAAATAAAAAATACAAATATAAATACAAATAATGACAGCCTTTGGTTCCTTCTTCCTTACATATAAAAAATAAAGATCACAAACCTCTACAATACAGGCATGAAAACAAACACGCACGAAGCAAACATTAGGTGAGTTTTCTCTTTCCAATTACTCTCTCTCTCTCTCTCTCTCTCACACACACACACACACACACACACACACACACACACACACACACACACACACACACACACACACACATGCCTCGGAAAGTAATGCTCAGTACAGGTTCACTTGGCGTGTGTAATCCCTTTGACTACTGAACTGTATACTGTGCTTTAATTTGCATCGTTATGTATGTACAAAATATAGTAGTGCTGTTAACAATGTACACACACACACACACACACACACACACACACACACACACACACACGATAGAGAGAGAGAGAGACTAGGGAAGGTCGAGCACACACAATCACCACACCACATACATCAACATCTTTCTTTTTACATCAATACTGCAGGATTGAATTTACATCACCACACATCCAACAACATGAACGACAACAACATGAGCTACGAGAACAGGCATCATCATCATCATCATCATTACCATCATTATAGTCATTATCATCATTATTACCATCACTATAGTCATCATCATCATCATCATTAACAACACTAGTCATCATCATTATCATCACCACCATCATCACCATAATAATAATATGATGATAATGAAGAAAGAAGGAACAAAAACAACAAGAGGAAGTCACAACAACAACAACAACAAAAACAACCCCGCTGACACACACACTTCTATTTTATTTTAACAAGCCTCTCTCTCTCTCTCTCTCTCTCTCTCTCTCTCACTCACACACACACACACACACACACACACACACACACACACAGTCTCTGATACCCCTGTCGAACACAATAGGATATACATTTTTTTTTTTTTATAGAATGATAGGTTTCAGGCATTGTGATGAGCGAATATGTATAATGTTTGTTGGTTATAACTGAGCGTACATACAGACTGACGGATGGATGGATGGATGGATGGATGGTGTGTGTGTGTGTGTGTGTGTGTGTGTGTGTGTGTGTGTGTGTGTGTGTGTGTGTGTGTGTGTGTGTGTGTGTGTGTGTGTGTGTGTGTGTGTGAGAGAGAGAGCATAAATCGAGTAATTCAATCTACACATCTCCATACCTGGGTAGACATTTGAGTACCTAGGGGCTTAAATGAGCGTCCACAGGTGAGCCCCATGAAGCAGCCGGAAGCTCTTAATTAGCACTCTCACCTGGCTTAAAGGGGGCACTTAAGGGGGACCTGGATGACCCTCAAATGAGCAGTGAAGGAGTGTGGACCTGAGGAGAGGGTGATGGGGTGAGGGAGAGACAGAAGGGAGATTAATCCTTTACTCTTATCATCTTCCTTTTATTTGTTTTTATTTCAGGAGAGACAGAAGCGAGATTATTCCTTTGCTTCCATCACCTCTTATTTTTATTAATTTTATTTTTTGGTTTGTTCTTGGGATTTTTTGATGATTCAATTCAATTCTGGGGAGGCTGGTCGAATAGGGAAGGTTAAATATATAGTGTTTATTTACCTATCTAACAGCCTTCACTAAAATCATTGACTCTTTTAACACCCTTCACAACTCTCATTAAGCCATCCAACACCCTTCATTAACCCACAGAACACCCTTCATTAACGCATCTAACACCCTTCACTAACCCATCTAATATCCCTCATTAACCCATCTAACACCTCTCATTAACTCATGACACCCTTCATTAACCCATCTAACCCCTCATTAACCTATCTAACACCCACTTCATTAACCCATCTAACACCTCTCATTAACTCATCTGACACCCTTCACTAACCCATCTAACATCCTTCATTAACCCATCTAACACCCTTCATTAACCAATCTAACACCCTTCATTAACCCACCTAACATCCTTCATTAACCCATCTAACACCCTTCATTAACCCATCTAACACCCTTCATTAACCCATCTAACACCCCTCATTAACCCATCTAACACCCACTTCATTAACCCATCTAACACCCTTCATTAACCCATCTAACACCCACTTCATTAACCCATCTAACACCCTTCATTAACCCATCTAACACCCTTCATTAACCCATCTAACACCCTTCATTAACCCATCTAACACCCTTCATTAACCCATCTAACACCCTTCATTAACCCATCTAACACTCTTCATTTACCTGTCTAACACCTTTCTCTGACCTGTTTCCTACGAGAGATCTTTCCTTTAAAAAAATCCTTCCGAGGAGAGGATGAATAGGAGAGGAAATGTGAAGGAGATTAAAGGACAGGAAGAGGGGAAAGGGAAGGCCGATGGAGAGGAGAGATGAGAAAGAAAAATGAGCCAGAGTGGGCGGAGAAGAGACATGAAGTGGAGAAGAAGTGGAACGGAGAGGTGGAAAAGAGTGAGGAAGAATAGATAGAGAGGAGAGGTGAACTGGAGAGGAAGAGCAAAGGAAAGACGGAGAAGAGGAATGAAGAGGCGGAGAGGGAGGGTGAAGAGACTAAGAGGAAGGATGGAGAAGAGGACTGATGAAGGGGAAGCGAAGAGGAAGAGCAAGACGTAGAGGAGTGAGGAGGGAGAAATGGGAGGTGAAGGGAAGAGGGACGAGAAGGAGGGGAGTTTTAGAAGAGGGGGGAAATTAACCCATCTAACACCCTTCATTAACCCATCTAACACTCTTCATTTACCTGTCTAACACCTTTCTCTGACCTGTTTCCTACGAGAGATCTTTCCTTTAAAAAAATCCTTCCGAGGAGAGGATGAATAGGAGAGGAAATGTGAAGGAGATTAAGGGACAGGAAGAGGGGAAAGGGAAGGCCGATGGAGAGGAGAGATGAGAAAGAAAAATGAGCCAGAGTGGGCGGAGAAGAGACATGAAGTGGAGAAGAAGTGGAACAGAGAGGTGGAAAAGAGTGAGGAAGAACAGATAGAGAGGAGAGGTGAGCTGGAGAGGAAGAGCAAAGGAAAGACGGAGAAGAGGAATGAAGAGGCGGAGAGGGAGGGTGAAGAGACTAAGAGGAAGAATGGAGAAGAGGACTGACGAAGGGGAAGCGAAGAGGAAGAGCAAGACGTAGAGGAGTGAGGAGGGAGAAATGGGAGGTGAAGGGAAGAGGGACGAGAAGGAGGGGAGTTTTAGAAGAGGGGGGAAATGAGGGTTACGAGAGTTTAATTAGTCACTTCATAGCCTTCCCCCAACCTCTCTGCCCCTCCCCTCCCCCCACCCTCCCCTCCCCCACTCTCTTCCCCCACCACCGACAAGAGCGACACTCAAATTCCAAGGGAAACTGAGCCTTAGAGGGGTAGGACAAAGAATTCAAAGTCACCTGTCTTGACTTGGGTATTTTTTCGTTTAATGTTAGGGAGGTGAAAGGTAGAGGGTGTGGGGGTGGGGGAGGGGGTGGGGGGAAAAGGAATCTGAAGGAGAGAGAATTTAAGTCTGGAATGGGGAAAAAAAAAAAAAAAAGGTCTAGATTAGATAAAGGATTTGATTACAGAAAGTGGATACTAAGAAAAAATCTTTGATAAGAGTTGGCGATGATATAGGACTGCAGAGATAAGAAAACTTGGATATAATAACAAGTCCTGGATCTGATAAAGGCGCTGATAACAAAACCCTGAAACGATGGCGAAGTCTCTGTGATATAAGATTTGTGATGACAGGGAATTGTTGAGAAGGCTTTGTGATGACGAGAGGGAGATTAGTGATGATAAATTCCTCTAGGGATGGTAGAGAAGTTAAACCACGACCAGCAATTAAGCAACACATTCTAATCTAACTTAACCCACCCCGATTCAACCCAGCCTAACTCATCCGAACTTAGCCTAACCTATCATCGCCCCGAGACACCTTAACGTAATGCAGCCAAACCACGTCACCATAAACGCACCATAACGCAGTCTACCCTACCAATCTCTCTCTTAAACTACCTAGCCTTACCCTACCTCACTCTACCCTACCTTGTCCTACCATATATTTTTCTATTCTATCTCATCCTGCCTTCAGTTTCCTTGTCCTACCCTACTCTCCTTTACCCTACTCTACCCTTCCTCACACTACATTTTTCTCTGTTGTCCCCTGTCCTACCCTACCCTACCCTTCTCTGCCCTACACTAACCTACCCTACATCTTTTTCTGTTCGTCCCAACCTCGCCCTTCCCTACACCAAGCCACTTAGCTTTCATCTCTGTACTCTTAAGGAAAGTGCCAAGCAAGCGCTGGGATAAGATGCAGGTCGCAGTAAGGTTGGCAGCGCTAAGACGGAAGGGCCCGCTCTCGAAATTAATGTGTATCTTAAGAGGGTGGGGAAGAGAGAGCCAAGATTTAGTGTGGGTGCGAAGTTGGCTGGGAGGAGGAGGAGTAGAAGGATGAGGATGAGGATGAGGATGAGGATGATGATGATGATGAGGAGGAGGAGGTGATGGTGGTGGTGACGATGCAGTAGTGATTGGAGTGGTGGAGATGGTATAATGACGGTGGAGATCAGGTGATGATACTGATGATAAGGGTGGTAGTACTGAAAGAGATAGTGATGATGGCAGTGGTGGTGATGGAGAAGAGGTGAAGATACTGATATAGATGGTGGAGATAGTGGAGGAGAGAAAATATACTGATGGAGATGGATAATGGTGGAGAGAAATGAGATAGTGATGGTGGGTGGTGAAGATAAGAGATATTGATGGTGTTGCTGGTGGAGAAGGTAAACTTACTATTAAATATGGTGGTCAGTCTTCATATGTCCAAGATAGAGATAGATAGATAGATAGAGAGAGAGAGAAAGATCCTCCCCCACTCCTAAGTTATATCTCTCGTGTAAATGCCACTCTTCCTCCACTACTTAAACTTAGCTCATAAAAAACTTGGTGGGGAGGGAAAAGCGAGACTTGGGTTGACAGTGAAGCAATTTTATATCACTCGAAAATGGCGATGTGAATGCCGTGTTAATTGTGATGATGATGATGATGATGATGAGGAGGAGGAGGAGGAGGAGGAGGAGGATGAAAATGATAATGATGATGATAATTTTCACTGCGGTCTGGATGGACGGAAATGATATGCGTCTCACGGGAAAAAAAGAAAAGAAAAAAAAAAGAAAAAGAAAAAACTACCGATATTACATTTTCTATTTCCAGCACAAGCATAAATCTGCACTACGAATAATTCTGAAGTGAATATAAAATGCTGTGATTATTTTTATCCTTTGGGTTTAGGTGCAAAGTCTAATATTCGTCCTGCATCAGAAAATGTAAAGACCATGATATTTTTTTCCCTTTCAAGTAAAATACATATTAATCTTCAAGCTGTTTCTGGAACGATAATTTTTCTTTATTCCTCCTCGTTCTCTTCATCCTCCTCTTCCCCATCCTCATTCTCTCCTCCTCCTCTTCCTCAGAATCTGTCGTCGTCATCATCCATACCTATTTCCTCACTATGATTGGAGCGAAACAAGGTCGAAAAAAATAATAGGAACTGGGACTAATACCAAGTGCGCCAAATTAAACGGGCCACACTCTCATTCACTCACTAATCAAGTCCCCGGAATCCTGACTCCACTTCACACTCTTTCTTCTTCTACCAAAATGTATATCAAAAGGGAGCTGGTGATGTTATTTCTTCCGATTCTAGACACACACAATTTACACACAGCTATTTACACAGCTATCTACACCCTACGCTATTTACCTATCTGAATATCACAGCAATTTACGTGAACAATGAACGATACGAAATGACGTGGAAAATGACTACTGGTCTCCTGGCCTTTGCATTTACTCCTACATTTCCTCAGCCATATGATACGGGTGGGATTTATACGTAGATTTCACACTGGCTACAGTAATAAACAATAAATCGCCAAATCGCCAGGAAGGTAGTGTCCTTCTGGCTTTCCTAGGATCACTGGCACCTTTTCGTTGGATAATCTGTTCGCATTTTACAAGATATTACTAGGATGGCAATTTTGTTTCCCACTGTTCTTGTTTCTAATGAAGGATAAGCGAAAAAAAAAATTCTCTCCTAGCCCGCTCCTACTCCTCCACTCTCTCCTACCCCGTTTCTACTCCCCCACTCTCTCCTACCCCCCTCGAGTGACCCCCATCCCCCCGTCCCTGTGCTGAGTGGCGGCGGTGGGGCATGCATAATTAAGACGTGATGAATTGTAAATCAACAACTCATTTTTTTCCCCCACGACGCGGCTGGGATTATGACGCTGTGGTGCTGTGCCGGTGTCTGCCGCAGCGGTGTGTGGTTGTGGTTGTGTGCGGTTTCTGGCTGTGGTGGATTGTGGGTAGGTAGTATTTGTGGTTGTGGGTGTGTGGGTTTGTGGTTGTTTGGTTGTGGTTGTGGCTGTGGAGTTTGTCGATGTGGTAGGTTGTGGATATGTAGGGTTTGTGGTAGTGGTTGTGGGTTTGTGGCTGTGGTGGGTTGTGGGTGTGTAGGGTTTGGTGGTTGTGGGTGTGGGGACTGTGGTTTTGTGGTGGGTTGTGGGTGTACCGCAGGATGTGGTGCTTTGAGGATGCTGTTTCTGAAAGTTGTGGTTGTGGTGTGGGTTGTGGAGTGGTCTGTGGTGTGACTTTAGGTGTGGTTGCAAATAGGTGTGGGGTGTTTATTGCAGGGGTGATAGTGGTGTGATTGTGACTGTGAGGATTGTTGCTGTATTTGTGGTGGTTGTAGCTGTGGTATGGGAGGGGATTGTTGTGGTGGGGCTATGATGGGAAGTAGATGGGGGTTGTGGTGGTGGTATGAAGGAGTGTGGTTGTGGTGAGGTTATGGGGGTTATTGTTTGGGTATGGACTGTGGTTAATGGGTAGATAAGGAGAGAGAGAGAGAGAGAAAGAGAGAGAGAATATTCACACAAACACAATCCTCCACTAAACTCTCTCTCTCTCTTTCTTTCTCTCTCTCAGACGATAAAAGGGGCGTCCTACGGCGACAGCAGTGGGGCCATTTGTTTATTCAGTGTTTATATGGATGGTACTGTCAAGGCGGGGGTGAAGAGGACGTGACGAAATACGAGATGAGACGAGACGAGAACAAGCCAAGACGAGATGAGACAAGGAAGGCATTGAGAAACGAGACAAGGAGGACGAGGAGACACGAGATAAGGCGAGACGAGGAGAAGAATGATGAGACGAGATGAGGAGAGGAAAGACGAGACAAGATCAGACGAGATGTAGAGACAGGAGAAGGAGGACGAGGAGAGACGAGATGAGGAGAGACGAGACCAGGAGAAAACTAGAGAGACGAGACGAGGAGGCCGAGGACAGAGGCGATGGGAGACTAAGGAAAACCAATGACCTTTTACAGAAGCTGCCCCTAACAGGATGCGGCGACAGGCAATATATAGTTAGACAGACAGGCACACAGACAGAGATCCAGAAGAAATGATAAAGCAGACAGACAGAGAGACACAGACAATGACAGATAGACAGACAGATACACAGACAGACAGACGGACACACACACACACACACACACACACACACACACACACACACACACACACACACACACACACACACACAGACCTCCCACCTTCCTACCAACACTCCTTTCTTATGCTAACACCCTGCTTACCACTGAATAATACATAATACACATACATATAACAATGCCACTCTCCTACCAACAACAAACTCTCTCTCTCTCTCTCTCTCTCTCTCTCGTGACACCTTTTCTTGCTACCAAAATTTACTAACAAAGACAAACACAAACAAAAACACATCCATATACTCTTTCTCGCTCTCCCCATCTATCCATCCATCCACCTCTATCTGCCTCTCTCATGCCAACTTCACCTACGCCACCTCTCCCCTACCAACACTACTACTGCCAACACTCCTTCCTACAATCTCCCCAGGGGTGGCAGACCAAGAGAGAGGGTCGACTTAGAAATAGGGTGAACTTTTCAACACAGGAAGGTGTGTGTGTGTGTGTGTGTGTGTGTGTGTGTGTGTGTGTGTGTGTGTGTGTGTGTGTGTGTGTGTGTGTGTGTGAGAGAGAGAGAGAGAGAGAGAGAGAGAGAGAGATGCATCTTAAAGAAGGTGGGAGGATGGAACACAGAACAGTAAAGAGGGAGGGGAGAGAAAGAGGGAAGCAGGGTAGAGTAGGGAATGGAGGAAGGGAGGAAAAGAGAAGGGAGGAAGGGAGGTATGGAGGGAGGGAAAGGTGGAGGAAAGGAGGGAGGTAAGGGAGGAATTAGGCCTACATATCAAAAGTGGGCCAAGGCTGTGCGGGGGAGGAAGCTGAGTAGGCCTGGAGGCGAGGAAAGGTCTTATACGTAATGTGATGGAAGAGAGAGAGAGAGAGAGAGAGAGAATTTTACCTATTACTCCACCGGGACATTGATTTTTTTTTTTTCCATCTAGACATACCCTCTGGTGGTCGAGTCGGTAACGTGTGACTCTACTAGTCTTCCTGTCCCTGGTTCAACCCCATCCACAGGCGGGCATTTAAGAAGCCATAGCAGGATGTCTTTCAGTAATCTCGTGGACTCTCACTCAGGGACACTATCTCTCCAGTGTAATAATTTTGCACTTTTACTTTTCACCCTAAACTAAAAATAAAACATGCATCCCTTTACCTTTATCTGGGTGAAGTATTGTGTGGGGACGGGACATTTCACACACACACACACACACACACACACACACACACACACACACACACACCTAAAACGCTAAGGTGCAGGCTGCAAAATAAGTGGCTATGCATATCCTGCAATTCACCAATCGGTCAAAAGCCGTACCCTGCCACCCTGGGAACATTTTCGCGGAACACTGGAGCTTTGCGGAACACGCCTGGAAGAGAAATCGTTTAGAAGGAAAGGCCTCTGAACTCTCCCCCCTCCCTCACGTTCCTAATATAGCAACCAAACCAGGGAGACTTGAAATTGATGTTTATTTTCACTATGACCAATTATGTTTTTATCCTCCTCGTCATTATTTTCATCACCACCACCATTTCCACAATTCTCCACCTCTTTCTCCTTCTTCTTTTCCCCCTCCTCCTCCTCCTCCTCCTCCTCCTCATCGTCGTCATCATCATCATCATCATCATCATCACCACCACCCTAGCCATCTTTTCCACCATTACAAAAAGAGCGGCTATGAACAAAACAGAAAATAAACACTGAAAAACAAACACACAAAAATAAATAAACATACAAATAACAGCATTACATAAATATATACATAAAGAGAATAATCAAATAAATGAATAAATAAGACTTGAAGTTCGTCGTGAAATAGGCGCTCTCTATCACTCTCTCATTTTCACCTCCATATCAGCACAGGTAAAAAGCAAAGATAAACACGACGACACGGGTAATATTGCTGTGTGTGTGTGTGTGTGTGTGTGTGTGTGTGTGTGTGTGTGTGTGCGCGCAAGGCTATGTGTATGCATGTATGTATGAACGCATGATTGTTGGAAGGGGACCTTTTGTTGGGTCACCCCCCCCCTTTTTTTCCCTTACATTTGACATTCTGAGCGACGGTGTGTGTGTGTATGTGTGTGTGTGTGTGTGTGTGTGTGTGTGTGTGTGTGTGTGTGTGTGTGTGTGTGTGTAGACGTGGGAAATGTACGTATGTGTACGTAGTTGTAGGCTGTGTAGAGTATGTGTGTGTATGTGTACTCAACGTATATGTGTGTGTGTAAAAAGTGTCCACCCCGATGCCAGACTTTATTAAATTCTTGCTCTGGGCTATGTAACCGGACCCACCAGAAGCACACACACACACACACACACACACACACACACACACAAACTCATAAATACATGCCGGTACTTGCACACAAACACACACACACACACACACACACACACACACACACGATTCAGTATAGAGACACTGATACGCACACATCATCATCACAATCACCTTCACCATCATACTTCCATACTGTACATTCGGTACAAACTCTCTCCTTCAAGGCCACATACAGAAGGGTATAAAACACAATTAATTACAAGAATACAAACACAAAAGTACATACTGTAGACCAGGAAGGGAGACAGTGTGACGTAAAATATTTGTCGAGGAAGAGTGAAGGAAATCAAGTAACACCCGATGCAGTGCCAAGGCACAGCAAACCCGTCCCAGGCAGTCATTTTAGTGCTGACGTAAAAACACAACAGAATATCTAGTCAAAGATGTCACATATCAATTTTGAAGTAAATCCGGTGAAAACTGTCGATTTTATGCCCATTTGAAATTTTAGGCCCGGCCCACCTGACACTGACCCCCCTACCGCTAACTGGGGGATGACCCCCCGATGTAATGAGGCATGTTACAGGATGCAGATTTGAAAGATCCACATTTAGGTTTTGGTTTCATGTCGATATGAAGACTGAAGGGCTTTAGGCGAAAAAACAATTTTTACCCGTCCCCAATATTTTACATTTTCCTGGCCTTCAGCCTGGGCCTTGGCCCAATTTGGCCCAAAATTTAATATGGTTATCAGAGGGTCACAGCCCATCATCCCTGTAATTTCAGCCATGATCGCACCAGTAGTTATCGCGTAAAGTTGTTAACAGACTGACAGACAGACAAACCGAGTGAAAACAATCCCTTCCGGAGCGTGGACAGGTAAAATTTAAAACGGTGTACCTTACCATGAGAGCTGGTGATGACGAAAACAGGATCTGATCACACATACCTGAGGAGGAAGATTTGGACTAGATAAGAAGTTTGTCATACAAATATATATAACTACAATCCTCCTCCTCCTCCTCCTCCTCATCATCATCATCATCATCATCATCATCGCCCATCATCATCATCATCATCATCATCATCGCCCATACACACTTTCATATCCCACCGTTAATGTAAAAAATGACTTGCCTACACACCAGCTAACAGACCCTACAACAATATTTCTCACTCTGCACCGGCATATATGAAGCCCTCCATTTAATATAAAAAAATAACTCCCCGACACAACGACCTTTAAACGAAACAAATAGATAGATAGATAGATAGACGGACTGATAAATAAATTCATAATCCTCTATCAGTAGTAGTATAATAACAAAATATAATTATTAACATCAACTCAATCGACCAGACATACCAACACACCTACCAAACAACCACACGATACACCACACTTCCATACTTCACACGCCGCCACACCACCACATTCCACCACCATATACCCCACCACCACACCACCCATGCATACCCACCACCACACCACACCACACTACACCACACCACACCACACCACACTACACCACACCACGCCACGCCACACCACACCACATCACACCACACCTGCCACACCCACCACACCTGCCTCACCACCACCAATGACTTCATCCATACCAAGACTTTATGCTGCAGTAAAAGAGTTCCAAGAAAATCGAGGAGGCGTGTAGAAGGAAAAAAGGAAGGAGGAGAGAGAAGGAGAGAAGAAGGGAGGGAGGGAGGAGAGAAGAAGGGAGGGAGTGAGAAAACAGCAGGAGGAAGAAGGGAAAGAAGAGGAGAAAAAAAAAAAGAGCGGAAGGAAAAATGTGAATGGCAGTGAAGGTAATGCGAAGGAAGGGAGGAAGGGGCAATGAAAGGATGAGTGAAATGAGAGAGAGAGAGAGAGAGAGAGAGAGGGGGGGGGGGAAACAGACAGCGTGGCGTATCACCGTTATCTCTCTGGCCGGAGGGAGAGAAGGAGGGAAAAGACAGGGAGGGAGAGAGATTGGGTGGAAAGAGAGAGAGATAGGAAAGAGAAACGAGGAGGGAAGGAAAGAAAAGTGAAGAAGGGAAGGGAAGGGAAGGGAAGGGAAGGGAAGGGAAAAGAAGAGAAGACACGAACGAAAAGGAATGGAAGAAAACAGGAGAGAAGGAAAGGGAAGAAAGAAAAAGATGAGAAGAGACGAGAAAGAAAACTACTGGGGAGACTGACTGGGAGGAAAGAGGGAGAAAAGGAGGTGAGAAGAGGGGAGCGAAGGGAAAAAGAGGAAACGAGATGAGAGGATAAGCGAGGAGAAAAGCAAAGCAGAGCAGAGAGGAGAGGGGAGGAGAGGAGTGGTGTAGGGAGGAGAGGAGAGAAGAGCATGAAAAAAAAAAAAAAAAAAAAAAAAAAAAGAGGACCAAAGAAAAAAAAAGAGACAACAGAGAAGAAAGAAAATGAAAAGAAAACCAAAGACATGGGAAAGAAAACAACAAAGACTCTGGTAAAGATGGAAGACGAGGAGGAATGCCAGACGGAAGAAAACAAACAACAGTGAGAGGCCAAAGTGGAAAGACGGCAAGATGAAGGGAGAGATAGAAAGCAACAATAAAGAAGACAAATGAAGAAAGCAGAGTGACAAGAAACAGACAGAAAAGGGGCAGACTGAGACAGAAGTGGTAGACTGAGAGACACGAAAAGAAAGTGAATGAAACACGTATAAGAGCGATAGGAAGAGTAGTAAACGACACGAAGGAAAAGTCATACGAAATCAGTGGCAAAAGACAGACAGAAAAAGGATGGAGAAAAAGTGGAAGACAGACAGAAGGCAGCGGAGAGAGGGAGACAGAGTGAAAAGTGGAGGACGCAGGTAAGATCCACCCCTCCACCCAAACTCCACCTCCACATCTGCCTTCCACACGGCACAATTTACATACAAGTATTCTCCACATCCACTTACACACATTGCCCACATTTTTACCCCTGCAATTTCATGCCTCGAATTTATATTATTGTGTACGATATCCGTAACAGTTATACTCCCACCTATACCCCGACATACCTGGCCTCTTTCTGAAAATATGAGCTCAGGTAAGGATGCTCCCTAACACCTCTTCCTTACCGAATTATTTCTTGGATACGGCTAGTGAATACCGCTGATCTGTAAAAGCTATACTCCAAGTTATACCCCGACATACTAGGCCTCTTTCTGAAAATGTGGGCTCGTATTCCCTAACACCTCTTTCTTACCGACTTATTTCTTGGATACGGCTGGTGAGTATCGTCATGTACGTAACTTATTCAGAGTATGGTGATGTTAGAATGACTTACGCGACACAAAAGAGGACGGCAAGGGGTAATACGTAAAATAAGTCGCTTAGGAAGAGGTGTTAGGGAGTTTCCAAGGGGCACTCCGACCACAGTCTCTTCTTAAGCCTCTGTATCTCATTCTCTTTCATCTTTTCTCTTGCTATCGGATTTTTTCTTTTTTTTTTCTCCTTTACTCTCACTCTTTTCTCTTCCCACCAGATTCTTTTCTCCTTTTCTCGCCCGGTTTCCTCCTCCGAGCCTAATCTCATCTCAGTAACCTGTCCAATCGTTCCAGCACGGTCCCTGATCTCACCCAGCAAGCGACATCGACTGAGACTTCCTAACACCTCTTCCTCAGCGATTTATCCTGCCTGTTACATTCTTTTACATGCTATTTATATCGTCTTAATATCCACATAGCATCAGATGCACAGGTGAGGACAGGAAGGTGTAATAAGCCTAAATAAATCGCCAAGGAAATGATGGTACGAAAACTCCTATGCCACATTCAACTGCAAAACGGGAGGCCTTAATTATCACTTCTCTCGCTACCCATTATCATCACCACTACTACCACTATAACTACTACTACCATCTCAACCACACTACTTACAATTACCATCACCACCACCAACACCACACTCCACGACCACCACCACAATTACCACCATCACCACTTCTCACAACCAACACACCACACCACACTCCAAGACCACCACCACCCCCTCACAACCACCACACCACACCACACTCCACGACCACCACCACAATTACTATCATCACCACCTCTCACAACCACCACACCACACCACACTCCACGACCACCACCACAATTACCATCATCACCACCTCTCACAACCACCACACCACACACCACACCACACTCCACGACCACCACCACAATTACCATCATCACAACCTCTCACAACCACCACACCACACCACACTCCACGACCACCACCACAATTACCACCATCACCACCTTTCACAACCTCCATACCACACCATACCACACTCCACGACCACCACCACAATTACCACCATCACCACCTTTCACAACCTCCATACCACACCATACCACACTCCACGACCACCACCACAATTACCATCATCACCACCTCTCACAACCACCACACCACACCACCACCACCACCACAATTACCACCATCACCCCTTCTTGCACCACACCACACCACACCATCCCATCCATATAACTCCGAGCGATTTCCCGAGTTTTGTGTTGGGGGGGAGGGAGAAGCAGTGAAGGAGAGGGGGGAAAGGGGGGGTAGTGGAGTAAAGGAGAGGGGGTGGGGGAAGGGTTAGGGGGATCGAACCTGCGGCTATAAGATAAGGCGGAAGTCTGCACCTGCCGCGACCACCAACACGTCAACAACAACAACAACAACAAGGCGACCTACTTGCGCTCTCTCTCTCTCTCTCTCTCCAACGCACATACTGTACATATATTTCCTTAGGGGTTCATTTTAGTGCCTTAAGTTGTGGTGCGGGAGTGTGCAGTCTCTCTCTCTCTCTCTTTCTCTCTCTCTCTCTCTCTCACACACACACACACACACACACACACACACACATATATTTCCTTAGGGGGTTCATTTTGGTGCCTTATGTTGTGCTGGGGGAGTGTGCAGTTTCACAGTATTTCTCTCTCTCTCTCTCTCTCTCTCTCAAAAACAATCTATACAACAGCGCACTTTCATAATACCTGAGACAATGCCCGTGTGTGTTTGTTTGCTTGCTTGTGTGTTTGCCTGCTTTACAGAACATCACACCCCTTTGAAACACAGAAGGGTGAAATCTGGATAAGCACGTAATCAACACATCCTCCAAGTAACCACCTCGTCCTCCAAGTAACCTCGTCCTCCAAGTTATCTCCTCCTCCTCCAATTAACCACCTCCTCCTCCAAGTTACCTCGTCCTCCAATGTTTTTCTCAGCTAAGGGAGAAGGATTGATGTCTCTTTTTAATCCACAGTCTTGCACACACAAATACAGTTCAATTCTCACCAATATTTCCATGACCTAATAATACAGCGTAAGATCCAAGATTATCATGAACACTGTCTTGTATCAGGAGTTTGTGTAAGTGGCGCATTAACCCTGTAATTACCACGAATGTCCATCTTAATTACATCACTGGGTATTAACGAAAATTTAAGTTAACAAGTCCACAGTAGGCTTAACAGGACAGTCCTCAATTCTTTCAGGGGAAGGGTTTGACTAAGAAGAAAAAAATAGCCTAATGAATCGTACCCAGAGACCAGACCTAACACAGCCCCCACCTAATCCAACCTGACAGCAGTATATGAAATGGATTTGCAACCCTCTCTCCCCACTCACCCCCCACTCCCCACCACTCCGCCTTAATACCTAGCCCAACACCTCCCAATCTCCCTCTGACAATCTCACCTCCTGTTGTCCTAGATTAAGCCCCCACCTCCCCCAAATCTCCTTTCTCTAACCTCCCCTCTCCCACCGCTACCAATTGTCTTCCCTTCCTCTCTCTCTCTCTCTCTCTTTCTCTCTCTAACTACTTCTCCTCCCACCAATATCCAATGTTTCCCCCCCCCCCCTTTCCACCCCCACCATCCACTGTCTTCCTTCTCTCCCCCAACACTCCCCTTCACATTTCCCCTAACTCTTCATCACCATCTTTTCCCATTCTCCCACATCTCTTCTTCCCCCTTTCTCCCCTCCACCATTCTTCCCCTACACTCTCCCCCTTCGTCTCCCCCCACTTCTCCCCTTCTCTTCCCTCACTTTCCCCCCCCCTCCCTCTCTTTCCCTCCCCATCATCCCCCCATTCTCCCACACACCCTCTTTGTCTGGCTCCCTCCCACATAATATACAAAGGTCTATACAAGCCCTCTACACACACACACACACACACACACACACACACACACACACACACACACACACACACACGCTTATCTCCTACTTTCACTCACAGTTCTATTGTGTGTGTGTGTGTGTGTGTGTGTGTGTGTGTGTGTGTGTGTGTGTGTGTGTGTGTGTGTGTGAGCGAGGGAAGGAGAGCATTGTGGTTCAGTCAGCATCACTCCACACACACAATGGCCAAAGAGATCACCCTTCCCACACCCTATCTCTCACACTCCCTTACTCAATCTCTCCCTCACTCTCTCCCTTCCTCACACCCTCTCTCCCTTCCTCACACCCTCTCTCTCTTTCCCTCACCCTTTCTCTCACACTATCTCTCGCCCTCCTTCACCCTATCACACACACACACACACACACACACACACACACATCCATCCTCTATCTATCTATCTACCTATCATTGTTTGTCTATGATTTAATTTTCCTGTGCTTCTTAATGAACCTTACACATACACGAACATTTCCCCTCTCTCTCTCTCTCTCACCAGGATTCAAGCCCATTCGTCCATCAGTCTCGTTAGCCGGAGACCAGGAATGTAATTAGAGTGGTGGTCTGGCGGGGTGACACTTGCTGGGATGAGAGAGAGAGAGAGAGAGAGAGAGAGAGAGAGAGAGAGAGAGAGAGAGAGAGAGAGAGAGAGAGACCTCCAAACAGAAATGCAGACAGGAAATTAAGCAACGTAATAAAAAAATAATAATATACTGTACACAAGAAAAAACGAAATACGAAGATACAAGAAATGACAACACACACACACACACACACACACACACACACACACACACACACACACACACACACACTTATCTCCTACATCCTGATTCTACCTCCTGCATAAAAACTAATAAAAAAATACAGGTACGTTCAACCTTTATAACAGTGTACAAAAACATATTAATTTTTTTTTCATAAGTTTAATTTCATACGTAAGCCTAACTTCCTCACCAAATAAATAACACAAACATCAACCTTTCATTTAATACTACCTACATCAATAAATATAAATAAATAAATGAATAAATAAGTCTTGCCTTATTTTACAATATTCTATGCCTGTGCGTTTTATTACTTTCTGGAATATCTTATAGTCTAAAAATCCGCCATCTTTCAATAATAAATCTTGAACTTAATCTAAATCTGAGAATTGATATAAACCGTATCTTATCAAAATCAATCTAGAAATATACAATCCTGTCTATCTCAACTACACTCTTATCCTCTTCCACTCTTACGCCATCCCTTCCCTTCCCACACCCCATCCTCTCCCTCACCTAATGCCTTCTCACCCTCCCTCCCTTCTTCTCCACTCCCCTTCCCTCCCTCCTCCTCCACTCCTACTCACACCCACGCTTCACTCTCTTTAGGCTTCCCCTCCCCTCTTCCTCTCCATATTAACATGCTCTTTTTGCCTCTTTTACTCTGTCTCACATATTACTTTCCCCTCACTTTCTCTCCTCCCACACACACTTTCCCTCTCACTTATTCTCTTTCCATGCACTATCTTTCTCCTTACTCTCTTTCATTCTCTCCCTTCTTATATTCTGTATATTTCCAAGCTCTCTCTAGCGTCCCCCCCCCCCGTCTCTCTCTCTCTCAGAAAATAATTACAATCTCCGCCACCTAGAAACCCCCTCCGGCGTCTGCGTTGCCATGGAAACGAGTAGCACGTGTGGGTGGGCCGAGGAGGGATGACGAAAGAAGAACTTAATTTAGATACAGGAGTTTCTGAAGCAAGATGTAGCGCTTCCCTTGCACTTCTTCGTGACTAATTCTGTGTCTAGTACGTCACAGATACACTAGACCGACCTATCCATCCACTCATCTAAGACACTACACCGCCTACAGTTCCTACCCTTCCCCCCTTCCTTCCATCCATCTATTCATTCCTCATTCATCCATACATCCAATCAACCAACCATCAACCCATCCACCCATCTAACCATCTACAAATTCAACCTTCCTCCATCCATCCACTCACAGTCCATCCATCCAACCGTCCATCCTTTCATCCATCAACTCGTCCACCAACCCATAAATTCATCCACTCACCCACCCATAAATCCATCCAACTATCCACCCATCCATAAATCCATCCAACCATCCACCCATCCATAAATCTATCCAACCACCCACCCATCCACCTACCCATAAATTCATCCAACCATCCACTCACCCATAAATCCATCCAACCATCCACCCACCCATAAATCCATCCAACCATCCACCCACCCATAAATCCATCCAACCATCCACCCACCCATAAATCCATCCAACCATCCATCCTTTCAGCCACCCGCCCATCCATCAGCCACTCCGGATCTCTCTCCTCTTCAATCACAGCTTCCCATTCAATCTCTCTCCTGCCCTTCTTCATTTCCGACGCACCCCTCCTTCCTTCCTTCCTTCACTACGTTGCTTCTCTCCACCTCTTCATTTTGGAGAGCTAGATCAATTTTAGGAATTAGAGTTAGATCTATTTTAGGGATTACGGGGGTATTATTAGGTCAATCTCTCTCTCTCTCTCTCTCTCTCTCTCTCTCTCCAAACAGCACCACCATCCTCCTTCAATCACTCCCAAATTAATAAGACTGCCTTGAGAGAGAGAGAGAGAGAGAGAGAGAGAGAGTGTACTGGCAAGCGTCCTGATTCGATTTTGTCATTAGGGGCGCCAGCTAATGAATGATTCCTGTGTTTTGCTGATACTGGTGTTTGGCATCAGTGTTGGCTGTTTTCATTGCGTTTTTTGCGAGTTGATTAGGGGACGGTGTGTGTGTGTGTGTGTGTGTGTGTGTGTGTGTGTGTGTGTGTGTGTGTGTGTGTGTGTGTGTGTGTGTGTGTGTGTGTGTGTGTGTGTGTGTGTGTGTGTGTGTGTGTGTGTGTGTGTGTGTGTGTGTGTGTGTGTGTAACCAATCTCGAACATCTATACATGCTTTTCTTTAATTCTACGCAACGAATGGTGGTAAGAAAAACAAAAAGAACTGACTTAAAAATAAATGCACCAGGTAATTTCCGGTGCAGTGGAGTTTACCTGGATGAATTTACCTCACAACTCTTACAATAGTTCTTTCACCTTAACTTGGCCAAGATTTTCATCCTTTTGCAGCTCATTTTACGTGGCTCAGGGACAGGATAAGGCAATACTGTGACTCTACATCCTTCCCGTAGCACTTCTTCGTGACTAGCACCTCATTCTACTAATGTATCTCGTCTTAATCCCCCCTTCCTCACTCATTCCCTTCCCTGCCATTCCTTCTCATTCTCCATCACGCTTAGCTCACCCGTCTCTCGCTTGCTTAGTATTACTCCTCCATCTCTCCTCATCAGTTTCTCTCTCTCTCTCTCTCTCTCTCTCCCCTTCTCCTAAACCTTTTCTCCCCTTCCACTCCCACGTCTCTCCCTTCCTCAACTACATCTCTCTCCACCCGTCTCTCCTCAGCTCAATATCACTCCTCCACCTCTCCATCCCCTCCCCTTCCACCTTTCCTCACCTCCCCCTCCCCCCCCACGCCGTCTCTCCGTTGGGGGTGTCATGTCGGCCGTCACACAACCACCCCTGACGTTTATTGCTTTCAGGGGAGACTCAGCAGGGAGATCCAATATGGCCGACACCCTGCCTCACCCCTTCGTAACACCACACCACCTTCATTGCTCACCCCTGCCTCATTCACTCAACCCTACCTTACTCACTCTGCTTTACTGTTTCACTCATTTCTGCCTTAATCACCCCTGCCTTACTAACTGCTGTCTCACCCTTGTACTGCTATTGCCTCACCCCTTCCTCTCTCCCTGCTGCCTCACCCCTGCCTTACTATTGCCTTATCCCTCCTTCTCTCCCTGCCTTACTCACTACTGCCTCACCCCTGCCTCACTTATTCCTGCCTTCATCCTGGCTTCCTTCTGCCCCATCCCTCTCTGCCTCATGCACCAATCCTGCCTGCCTCACCTCCCACCTGCCTCTTCTTTAACTCACCCTGCCTCCTCTAACTCCCACCTCAATCGTACCTCACTCACTTCCTAATTATCTCCCCAGCTTCTCTAGTATTGCACGATGCACGATGAGGTATTGCAAGGTCAAGGCTGAGAGAGAGAGAGAGAGAGAGAGAGAGAGAGAGAAACATAACGTGGAGGAGGAGAAGAATACACAAGAGTAAGAAAGAGACTAAGAAGCTCAAGAAAAGGAAAGAGTACGACCATAAAAAAAAAAACAAGAATACTATGCACAGGACAAAAACCAGCTTGAAGACTTGACCCAGAAGGTGAATCGCTGCCAAGGGGGTCTCAGGAGGAGGTAAGATGGGGGAGAAGACGGTCATGGTTCACACGATTTTTGAGAGCAACATTAAAAAAGAAAGAAAAAAACGAGTCTAATATATGTCTGTCTGTCCGTCACTCTGTCTACCAAACAACCCACCTACCTCCCTACCTACAGTTCTTGGCTATCTATCTATCCATCTAACTATCTATCTATTTTTCTTCTTGCCAGCCAGACAAAGAGTACTGATATTCTCTCTCTCTCTCTCTCTCTCTCTCTCTCTCTCTCTCTCTCTCCAGTCCAGCATACAGAAGTCGTCCGTCATTTCAAGCACTCTTTCCTCTGCACTCTTTCCAACTAAAAGCAGGACACGATTTGTTTTACTATTTACTGAAGAATGCGATTTTTTCCTACCATATCCACCGACAGAACCATACAACCACACAAGTAGGCGAAAAGATAGGTAGATAGATAGATAGATTGATTGATAGATAGATAGATATATAGATAGAAAGATTGATTGACTGATCTTTAAACTGTCAGAAAAATAAGATGCAGGGAGGAAAAAAAAAAAAAAAGGAGAGGAGGAGGAGGAGGAGGAGGAGGAGGAGGAAAAAGGGAGGGGGAAAGGAGGAGAGGGGCAGAAAGAGAGGGGGGGGGGACTTGTCAAATATTCAGGGTCAGAGTTAAACAGGAGGGGGGGTGATGTGGGGGGAGGGGGAGACTGAGATTGAAGTGAAGGTCAGGCTTTATGGGGCATACTGTATTTTACCAGAGAGAGAGAGAGAAAGAGAGAGAGTAAGAGAGAGAGAGAGAGAGAGAGAGAGAGAGAGAGAGATTGTGTCGGTTTTGTCTCTCTCTCCCTATACAAATATCTATCAGTTTATCTCTCCTTCCATTCACTATTCCTTTGCTAACAATAGCAGATTCACTCCTGTAAGTTCTGCAGATTCTCTCTCTCTCTCTCTCTCTCTCTGTCTATCTAACTCCATTCCATTACGTCTTAACTGCCTCTTAATATCCTTTCTCCTGAAAAAGGTTAAGAACTCCTCTCTCTCTCTCTCTCTCTCTCTCCCTTACTTCTTTTCCTTCTCTCCTTTCCTCTTTCCTTGACCCGTCTCTCCTCTCGCATTATTTTCTCTTCTAACTCTGTCCTCACTCTCAACCTGCTCCATTCCCTCCCCTACCTGCTTTCTCTCCTCTCCTATGCCTCTCTCTCCTCCCCAACCCTTTCCTCCATCCCTCCCCTCCCTCCTCAAGCCCTCCAAACCCCTCCACCCCATCATATGAGAGGAACAGGGACGGTTTACGAGATGCCATTTTTCCAAGCCCTCTCTTATTGCCTTCTCCATAAATAAACCAGGTCTGTGTGTGTGTGTGTGTGTGTGTGTGTGTGTGTGTGTGTGTGTGAGAGAGAGAGAGAGAGAGAGAACCACCTTTAATACAGAGCTCATACTCACACCTCCTTCCCCTCACTCGCTCTCGACATTCACTCTCCATCATTTAAACTTGTGGGAGGGGGAGGAGGAGGGGGATGGGAAGTGGGAGTGGGAATGGGAGTGGGTGACCTGAATATAGGCTTTAATGAACTGTCAGAGTGGCAATCTCTCTCTCTCTCTCTCTCTCTCTCAGTAAACACACGCCTCCCACACCACATAATAACAGTCCACATTTGCCCTTTAAACGCACACACACACACACACACACACACACTTAGTATGAATCACTAACTCCCATGATACACTACCAAGCAAAGGATTCTCAAACTAACAATTGTCTCTTACGCAATCAATCTCTATCTCATAAGCAAGCACAACACCACCACAGTCTCTTCAGCAAGCACACCACCACAGTCTGACGCAAGCACACCACCACAGTCTTATGCAAGCACACCACCACAGTCTTACGCAAGCACACCACCACAGTCTTACTCAAGCACACCACCACCACAGTCTTACTCAAGCACACCACCACCACAGCCTCTTACGCAAGCACAACACCACAGTCTCTTACGCAAGCACATCACCACCACAGTCTCTTACGCAAGCACACCACCACAGTCTTACTCAAGCACACCACTTCCACAGTCTTACGCAAGCACACCACCACAGTCTTACTCAAGCACACCACCACCACAGTCTCTTACGCAAGCACACCACCAGTCTTACGCAAGCACATCACCGCAGCCTTACGCAAGCAGGACAATCTGTTACGCAGGCAGGGACCTTTCAGTTGTCAACTCTGATATTGACTGCCGCTACACGGACGCGCCAACTCGTAAAAACATCCACAAAATTTATTCCCGGTGGATGCAGCGCCGCAGTGAAGGAAGACAATGACACAGGGGAGGCGGGGGAGGTGGGGGGAGGCGGGGGAGGTGGGGGAGACTCCGTTCCTTATTGTAGGTGACACAGGCTCCTTATTGTAGGTAGTAAATTAACTTAACACTGTCTTCCACGTATATTCTATTAACGTGGACTTACTTTCCATTAATAACACAAAGAAGGAGACTGAGGTGTTAGGGAAGGGGTGTTACCAATTTTCCCGTAGGGTGTCAATGTGCACTAACACCTCTTCCTTGGAGACTTAACTTGCGTACATTACCAGGCTCTTGTACCATATTCATTCCTTTGTACTATCGACACAAAGTGCGTAAATAAGATCAATGCAATTATTCAAATGGAACAGACAGGAATAAATAGGTAAGGAAAAGGGGTTAGGGAGCGGTGGTTTAGACGCCTAATTCTTTATATCTTTTCTATTTTTCTTCTGGCAACTAAGACGATTTTTTTGCTATTATAAACCCCTGTCCAATGCTAGGTTACAGGGCTTGACTTAACTATTTATTTAGAGGACGAAGGGCCAAAAAATAATGCTGAATACCGCAGAGTTAATTCGTCTTCTGCGTAGAGAAAATAGCGAAGATTTCTGACGTCTTACTGGGGGTTAAGATCCATCAAATATTTCGTAAAGATGAAAGTGATGACCTGGATGTGGTATTACTGAGAGAGAGAGAGAGAGAGAGAGAGAGAGAGAGAGAGAGAGAGAGAGAGAGAGAGAGAGAGAGAAACACCGGTGGAGGTAGAGGTGGAAGTGGGGTAGGTAGGGAGTGGACGATGATAGTGGAGGGGATATTGTGGGTGAAAAGGGTAGGGGGTGAGAGAAGTAGAGGGTAGCAATAGTGATGGAGGGGGAGGTCTGGAATATAAGGTGGGGATGGGGATGATGGGTTATAATGGTGGTGGAGGTGGTGGTGGAGATGGTGGGTGGATGATGATACTTTTGTTGTCGTTTCTGTTATTAGTGTTGTTGTTGTTGTTGGTGGTGGGGGGGGGTGATGGTAAGGGTGGGAGTGGGGGTGGTGGGGGTAGCGCTGGAGGTGGGGGTGTGGAAATAATGATGTTGTTGTTCTTGTTGGTGGAGGTGGGAGTGGGTGGGAGTGACAATCAAGAGACGACCTCCAACATTTAAAGTTCAAGCGTTTTGTGTGTGTGTGTGTGTGTGTGTGTGTGTGTGTGTGTGTGTGTGTGTGTGTGTGTGTGTGTGTGTGTGTGTGTGTGTGTATTCTCTCCCCAGCGAATACTTCCCTCAGGGTAATACTAAACCATTATCAGTTTAAACAATGCATAAAATAAACACAATGACGATAATGATGATGATGATGATGATGGCAGTGATAAGATGCTGATGCTGATAGTGATAAGATGATAATGATGCCACGGTAAAGAGATACGAGATTATGAGTATACGTATATTATTGTACTATTTACGACATTCTGATATATACATTTTCCAACCTGTGAATATTAATTGTTTCTTTCTTTTTTCAGACTCGACACTGAGGAGGTGAGTGAAGCAGATGGGAGAGGAGGTAAGGGGGACAGATGAGAGAGGAGGTGAGTGAGGCAGGTGAGAGGTGAGGGAAGCAGTGTGAGGTAAAGGAGGCAGGTGAGGGTGGAGATAAGGGAAGCAGATGAGAGAGAGGAGGTGAGCGAGGCAGGAGAGAGAGGAGGTGAGTGAGGCAGGTGAGAAAGGAGGTGAGTGAGGCAGGTGAGAAAGGAGGTGAGTGAGGCAAGTGAGAAAGGAGGTGAGGGAGGCAGGTCAAGGAGCCAGGTGGCAGTATGTCCTATCAAATGCTAATATTATATCTGTGAACTGACCAATCTTATTAAAAAATTCAGACCCACGTACGGAAACATATTCAGTAGACAAGTGTATCTCTCTCTCTCTCTCTCTCTCTCTCTCTCTCTCTCTCACACACACACACACACACACACACACACACACACACACACACACACACACACACACAGATTCAGAATACAAGCAAGACGTAAAGGTGTTTTCTTCAACAGGACTTCTTTAACAACGTCTCTTACACCAAGATATTAAAACCACCATTAGCATATTCAGAGAGAGAGAGGGGGGGGGGAATATGTGGTCATTTTACTTATCCTACCACGGAAACTAGGTCGGCAGCTGAGCATAGGCTTCGGTCTCTCTCTCTCTCTCTCTCTCTCTCTCTCTCATTTCCCTGTTCCTCCATCCTTTCCAAGCCTACTTCATTTTTCTTTACCTACCTCTCCTTATCTCCCACATTTTTCCTCTCCCCCGTCTCTTTTACCTCCCCTTCCTCTCCTAATCATCCCTCTCTCTCTCTTCTTTTCCCGTCTCTCTCCAGTTTCTCCTCTCTTTTTTTTTCCCTCCCTCTCCCCCTTCTGTCCTTCTCTCCCCTCCATCTTGTCATCTCGATTTTTTCTTTCTAATTTTTTCACGTCCCTCTTCTCTTCCTCTGTCCACATCTTTTTTTACCTCTTCTTTCCCTTCCCCATTATTCCCTTTCCTCTCATTTTGCCTCACCATCCTCTCCTCCTGCCTTTTTTCCCTACTCATTTTTCCCTCCCCCATTCTTTCCTCCTCTCTTTTCCCCTCTCTCATTATTCCCTCTCCTTCTTTTTCTTTCCTCCTCCCGCTGTCTCTCTCTCTCTCCAGCGGCTGCCTTCCAATTAATTTTTTCTCATTTGGTCGTGCTATTGTCTCTCCTCTCTCCACGGGGCTCTGTCTCTCTCCACTCTCTCTCTCTCTCTCTTAATTGTGGTCAGACAGCAGGGAGGCAGCCAGGAATAGATAGCCAGACAGATAAATCGATAAACAGGAACATAAACAGGTAAACAGAGACCAGTAAATAAAAAGCCGGATGATGGAAAGACGGAACAGATGTATGTGTGTAAGGATGAATGCAAGTATGTACGTATGTATGTAAGTTGCATGTATGTATGTATGTATGATGTATGTGTGTGTGCGTAGGTAGGTAGGAAGGTAGGTAGGTAGGTAGAAATATATTAATCTTGGGCAGATACCTCAGTACACAGATTCAAAGTCCAAGCACACTTTTCCTACATAATTCTTACCTCTCTCACTTCTCTTTCTTTCCCTCTCTCTCTAATTTACACTCCTCTCCCCTTCTCTCTTTTCAGCGACTCTCATTCCCTGACGGCTCTCTCTCGCTTGTAACTTTTCACTCTCGGTTCTATTCTTCTTCTAGGTATTCTCTCTCTCTCTCTCTCTCTCTCTCTCTCTCATTACCCAGTATTATCGTTCTGTTCCCCTCCTGCACTCTTCAATCATGTCTCTCGTCTCCCCTCTTTCACCCTCTTATCTTTCCTCCCTCTCTCTCCTCTCTCTTTCTCTCCCATTTTTCCTCCTCCTCTTCTTTCCTTACTCACCTTTTACTTCCATTCCCTCTCCCTTCCATCACCCCCCCACCCCACTTTCCCCTATCCCTCTTCTCTCCCTTCTCCCATTTCCATCCCTCTCTCTCTCTCTCTCTCTCTCTCTCTCTCTCTCTCTCTACTATAACCCTTCCTCTCGCACTAACCATATTGCTCTCCTAAATCCCACTCCCTTTCCTCCTCCTCCTCCTCCTCCTCTCTCATCCTCATCTCCTAGCTCCTTTTTCGTTCCTCTCTTCCTCCTCCTCTCCTTATCTTCCTCTCGCTTTTCCCTCTTGCCTTTCCTTCTGCTTTCTCTTCCTTCATTTTCTATATTAATGGTCAATACTTCTCTTTCCTCTATTCCTTGTATTTCCCGCTTCCTCCTAATCTCCTTCTTCCGTATTATCCTTCCTTTACTCCTCGCCTCCCTACTTCCTTCCTCCCTTCCTTATTTTCTCCCTTCTTTCTTTTACTCCCATGATTCTGACTCTATCTACCTGCCTACCTACCCACCTTCCTATCTACCCAGCAGCCTTCCTTCCTCCCTCTCTCCCATCCTTCTTCCATTACCATAGGCCCAAACCACTTTTCCTTCTTTCCTACCTTCTTCTACCACTGTTCTCTCTCTCTCTCTCTCTCTCTCTCCTGATCTACAGTTATCTTCTCTCTTTCATCTCCATCTCTCCTCTTTCCTCCTCTCCCCTTATCTCCCTCTCTCATCTCTCCTCCAACATTCCTTCCCTCTTTGCTTCGTCTTCCGATAGCGCTCTCTCTCTCTCTCTCTCTCTCTTCTCTCTCTCTTTCTTCTCTCTCTCTCTCTCTCTGTGACACACACACACACACACAATTTCCTTACTATCTTTTTCTTATACTTCTGTGAAAAGGACAGAAATATTACTATTAATATAGAGGCATGATCGAGTCGCAGGAATCAAAAGATCTGTATCGCTTGTAAATATATGTAACTCTTTGTAGTTCTCCTCCATCATCACTCTCTCTCTCTCTCTCTCTCTCTCTCTCCTTTCCGAGGCTCTCTTTCCCCCATCTCTCTCCATTTCCTCTCTTTTCCTTCCCCATCTTCCTTTTTTTCTCTCCTCTTTCTCCTCTCTTCAACCTATTATCTTCCTACTCTCTTTCCCTCCTCCCCTACACTTTCTTTCTTCTCTCTTTTCCCTCTCCCTGGCTCGATATAACTTTTTTTCTCTCTTATCTCTCTCCTCTCTTCCTCCCTTCTCTCCTCCCCCTCCCCGCCATCCAGATACCATCACAACATCCTCTTCCTTTTCCTCCATTCTCCTTGCTTCCTTCCTCCTCCTCTTCTCCCTTTTCCTCCCTCCTCATCACCTCCTTCCTCCTGCTCGTTTTCTTCCTCTTCTTCCTTCTCCTCTCCTTCCTCCCCCTTCCTCTCCCCACCGTTCTTCTCTACCTATCTCTCTTACTCCTCTCTTCCAGCTCATCCCAACCATCCCTTTTCCCCCCTCCCCTCTCACGTCTATCCTCCCTTCCTTCCCCCACCTACCCCCTCCCCACTCACCTCTACCCACCCATCCCTCCCCTCTCACCTGTAACCTACCTCAACTCCCATCCCAGTCCTTCCCTTCTCCTTTTCCTTCTCACCCTCATCCCCTTCCTTCCTTCCACTCTCTTTCTCCCTCTCATCATCGTCCTTCCCCTCCCCTCTTCCTCCCCTTCGCTCCTTTCACACTCATCCCCTCGTAATTCTCTTCCCTTCTTTTCCCAACCATTTCCCCCCTCACCCATCCCCTCTCCCCCTCCCTCCCCTCCCCCACGACGGTGACGGTAATCCTGCCACATTTTCCACGTCGCCAGGTCCATCTCTCACCTCGCTTAAATGCACAGGTAAATTTTAATGGACAGGGCGAAACAGGAATGGGTGGGGGGTGAGAGGGAGGGAGGGAGGGGATAGGGGGAACGAGGGAAGGGAGGGGAGGGACAGGGGGAGGAGGGGGAGGAGAGAAGAAAGGGTGCGAGGGGTACACGGATATAAAAATAGACAGACAGATAAACAGATACGGCGAGACAGACAGATGGATTTATCAACTGACTGAGAGAGAGAGAGAGAGAGAGAGAGAGAGAGAGAGATGGCCTTCATTTACCTACCAAACTCCCAAATCTCTCACCTGAACCAAGACGTCGAGACATCATCGCTAAGAAAGGGTTACACAAAGAACATAACTAAGAAAATAAAAGAAAATACAGCCAAGAAACCAGGAGTAAAGAGAAAAATAAAAACAATTAAACAATGATAACTAGAACACAAACACATAAACGTCCCCACTGGCCTAAAGAAAATAAATAAATAAATAAATAAAACGTAAATAAAGAGATGTATTTATAAGGCTAATAAGTTCATAACTAGAGTATTTAATTACATGTAGTCTATTATTATTATTATTATTATTATTATTATTATTATTATTATGACGATGATGATGATGATGATGATGATGGTTCCCTAAGCCCTCCTAAATTTTCCTCTCTCTCTCTCTCACCCTTCTGCATTCCCCTCGTCTCTCTCGCCCATATCTGTCCATCACTCCACATAATCTCCCTCGCTCCCTTCCTCTCATATTGTTCTCTCTCTCTCTCTCTCTCTCTCTCTCTCTCTCTCTCTCTCTCTCTCTCTTCTCTCTCTTTCTCATTATTTTCCCAGCCACCATCAGTCTTTGTTGACAGTATTCATTTTCTGTGACTCAATTCTCTTTTAAGGAGAAACTGAACCAAACTGTGTGCGTACCCATACCACACTGAATAAAGAGCAAAAATAAATGCAATAAGAACAGGTTTAGGGCGACACTGTGCCTGGGAGGGTGAGGCCTGTGATATAAGATTAGATTTAGCTTTTAATAATTCCTTTTCATTAATGGGCTCTATCTTAAAAGCAATAAAAATCATCTGGTTGCGACTGGAATAAAAAGCAGAGGACGGGTTAATAATTTTCCACGTTTACCTAATCATAACACAAGAAACGTTCACAGTATCGCTGAGGAAAAACGTTCTGGAGACAAACGTTATCCAGAGAGAGAGAGAACGTTTCGCTCTCTCAATCCCTACATTTGAAGAAGCTCCTTGAAGAGAGACGCTCCCTCAATACACCATTCTTCCAAGACGTTACTGCGTTCTTCTTATTTCACCTTTTTTAACTTAAGAATTTTACCAGGAGGCTGTTTTTGTGATGATACAAAGATTTTATGGTGGAAATAAATGTAGGTGGAAATGTCTATCGAGATCTACCTGTAGTGTTACGTATCATCACCAGCATTATCATCATTATCGTCACTATTATTATTATTATTATTATTATTTATCACCATCTTCATTCTCAGCACCATCATCATCACTGTTATCATCATCATCATCATCACCCTATTTCCCCGGCAATCAATGAGGTGGGTGGGATCAAAAGCCGGGAAAAAAATAAATAATCACCATTTCTATCAATGACGAAGAACAAATCGCTGACGCATAAGTGTTAAGAAAAGAAAGAAAAGAAGGCCCTCCCACATACACAACCGCTAACCAAACCTAACATGACCTAACCTCACGTAACCTCGCCTCACCTAACCTCACTTGCCACAGCGATACCTAACCCTATTTCACGTCACCCTAACCGTGAAGAACCCAACCTAACCTAATCTAGTCTAAGTCTACGTCTTAACCTAACTTACCTAACCTTCCTTCTTAACCTAACTTACCTAACCTTCCTTCTTAACCTAACTTACCTAACCTTCCTTCTTCATCTTAAGGTTTCTATGTCTGGTTAAACACCCTACTAGGATCTTGATTAAAGTGGGTGAGGTACTGTTTTCTTCTTCTTCTACTTTCTCTCTCTCTCTCTCTCTCTCTCTCTCTCTCTCTCTCTCAAATGATGGAGGAAGGCGGCGGGGGCGACGGACCGAGAATAATGTGAATTCTTGAGTCGAGTTGTGAGCGGGGTGGCATTACCGGGTGAGAGAGAGAGAGAGAGAGAGAGAAATAATTAGGAAGCGAGGGAAGCAAGGATGAAAGATGAGAAGGGATGACTAATGAGGGGAAAGGGGAGAGATAACGAAGGAGAGAGAAAGGAGATAAGATGAAGAGAAGAGGGGAAGACAGGAGAGGAGAGAGAAGAAAAAGAGAGAAAATGATGAAGAGAGATTTACGATAAAGAGAAGACATGAGCGAAAGATGGATGAGAGAAGAGTGTAAAGAAAAAAAGATAAGAAAGAAGGCAATAAGAGAAGAAAAGAGAGGAAAAAGAGGAGGAAAGAAGAGAGAGAAGAGGAGAAGGGAGACGAGTACTGAGATGATAAACGAAAATGAGAAAAAATTATAAAAAAAAAAGAAAATGAACGTGAGAGAGAGAGAGAGAGAGAGAGAGAGAGAGAGAGAGAGAGAGAGAGAGAGAGAGAGAGAGAGAGAGTTAAAAAAAAAAAAAAAAGATGGCGTGGTCAATTTGCATGGGTAAAGCGGATTGGCCAAAAACACAAAGCTCACTATTTGCCCCGTTAAAAAAAAAAAAAAAAAAAAAAAAAAAAAAAAAAAAAAAAAGCCTCCATTTTCATTTGTCCTCCCATCAGCACCAACCAAAGTCATTAGCCCAGAAAGCCATGAAGGGGAGGGGGATGGAGGGGGAATGAAACAGGGGAGGGGGGAAGGGGGAATGAAGCAGGGGTAGGGTGAGGGAGGGGGAATGAAGGAGAGGAAGGGTGAGGGAGGGGGAATGAAGGAGAGGAAGGGTGAGGGAAGGGGAATGAAGGAGGGAAAAGGTGAGGGAAGGGGAATGAAGGAGGGGAGGGAATGGGAGGGGAGAGGGGGAGAATGTTGGGGAAGGAAGTGGGATAAGGAGGAGTACGGGGGAGACAGAGGAGAGAGCAGGGGAGGGGAAAAGAGTGTATGGAGGAGGATAGAGAGGGAAAGATGGGGGGGGGTATTTAGGGTTACACAGAGCTACACAGATACACAGACCACACACACTTTACCGTCCCTAGTCAGAGTAGTAGAATTAAAGAGGCCGAACGTAAAGAAAGAAGGACTGAAACAGGGAGAAGGATAAAGAGGATGGGGAGAGAAGAAGAAGGGTGGTGGAGGGTGGGGAGAAGGGGGAGAAGGGAGATTTACATATAGGCCAAAGAACAATGAGAGGGGAGGTTGGAGGACAAAGGGGGAAAGGGGGAAGTGGGGAGAGAGTGAGAGGCGGGGAGCGAGGTACAGGGGAGGGGAGGGGATGGTAAGTAAGGAAGGGAGAAAAGTGGAAATGGATGACAGGTAGGGAAAGGGAGGTGGAAGAGGGGAAAGAGTTATGGGGAGGAAAGCAGGAAGCAAGGAAGGTGGGGGGAATGGAAGGGAAGGGGGGGAAGGAGGCAGAGAGAGAGGGAGGGAGGGAGGAAGGAAGGGATAAAGGAGGGAAACAGAGGAAAGGGAGGTGAGGGGAGGAGGAAGGAGAGAGAGGGGAAGGGCGGCGAGGGGAGAAGGAAAGGAAGAGAGGGGAATGGAAAGGGTCGAGTACGAGGGACTTAAAACCCAGTTCGCATATTATCATTTCACTGACCTCAAAATTAAAAAGATCAGATGGGAGAGGAGGACGAGAGGGGAAAAAGAGAATTAGAGAGGGGAAGGAGGGGGAAGATAAGAGGAGAAGGAAGGAAGAGGAAAGGTGTGGGAAAGGGAAGGGAAGGCGAGGGGAACGGAAGAAGAACAGAAAGAGGGGATGGGAGGAGGAGGAGCATAAAGGGAAGATGGCGAAGGGAGGAAGGAAAGGTAGGAGATAGGTAAGGAACTGACGGAGATGGGGGAAAGAAAAGATGTGGAAGGAAAGGAAATCAAAGGCAAGGACGGGAAAGGGAAATGAAGAAGAGAGGGAGGAGAAAAGAGAGGGAGGGAATGGAGAAGACCGGAGGGGAAGTGAAATGAAAGAAAAGAAGAGGGAGGAAAAGGGGAGGAGGAGGAGAAGGGAGTAATGTGGAAGGTGGAAGAGAGGTAAGGGGGTCAAAAACCTTTCCGCATATTTCTCCATTACTCTACGTTCCTCGTCGCACGGGAAGACGTGATGCAAGAGGGAGGAGGGAAAAAGAGGGGAGTGGAGGCAAAGGGGAAATGGGGAAGACAGGGCCAGAGAGAGAGAGAAGTGGTAGAAGGGAAAGGAAGGGAGGGAAAAAAGAGTGAAGCGAAGGAAGGGAAAGGAAAGGAAGGAAGAGAGAGAATGAAGAGAGGAGAGGGAAGGGGCTGGCTGAGGATAAGTGAGGGCAGCGGAGGAAGCAACGGAAGGTGAATGGAAGAGTGAAGCAGAGTGAGGATAGGAGACAAGGGAAGGGTGGTGAGGGAAGCTGAGGAAAGAAGTGGAAAGTTAGAAACGGGAAGGGAAGGTAGAGGAGGAAGAGGGTGGAGCGAGGAGTGAAGAGAACAAAGGATGAAAGAGAAGAGAAAGGGAGGGATGGGGAAGGTAAGAAACGAACAGAGAAAAGGAGGGAAGGGAAGGGGGGCGATGAGGGGGGGGGCAGAGAGGAAGGGGAGAGGAGGCAAAGAAGGGGGAAGGGGGAGGCAGACAAAAGGGGGTTGAAGGGGGGATGGGAGCGAGGTCACAGGAAGCTGGTGTCTTGCTTTCAACGTCAGGACAGATTAATGAGTGTTTTGTGTGTGCCTGACCGAGTGATGGATCGTGTGTGTGTGTGTGTGTGTGTGTGTGTGTGTGTGTGTGTGTGTGTTTAGATGTGCTGTAAGTTTCTGTGTGTATGTACGTACCTACCTACAGACCTACGTATCTATTTCTCTATCTTAAAGGAACTGTACTTTCCACTTAATGTGCAGTCTTATCCCGAATCAACTGCACTTCTTCATTCCATCCTGATTCACTTTCAAGAATGTTATCTTCCTTATCATTCTTCCACGTTCTTCTCCACTTCTTCGCTATCATTCTTCCGCTTTCTTCTCCACTCATTATTTAGTCTTCCACTTTCTTCTCCACTTCTTCGTTATCATTCCTACACTTTCTTCTCTAAGTTTTTCTTTCCTTCCTCACTTATCTACAGTCTCCATCCTCTCTCTCTCTCTCTCTCGGCCCGTATAAATGCACAACCTTTCCCTAAATCAACTGCGTATCTCCGTTCCACCCCAATCCACGTTTCACTCTTATCTTCCTCAATATATATCATTCTTCCTCCTTCTCGGTCTACTTCTCCTCCTCCTCCTCCTGAACCAATTGCTGTTTTCCTCCCAACTCAGCTCACCCTTCAGCACATTCTCTTCAAGCTTAACCTTAAACTTCCTTCTCGCTGTAGGCTGTTTCTCCTCCTCCTCGTTTCAGTACATGCATAACCTTTTCCTGGATCACTTTATCGTCTATTTCACTTCTTTTTTCTCTCGTTTTAGTTTCCCTCTTGGTTTAACACTCCTCCTCCTTCTTTCTACCCCACCGTCATCCTTCTTTATTTTTTTTTTCCTTGGGCTACTTCTCCTTCTTCTCCGATCAGCTTTATTATACACACATTTTAGTTTCCTATCCTTTTTCCCCCCTACTTCCTCGGTCTTCCTCTCTTCCTCCTTCCATCCGTTTCACCCTTATATCTTCAGGCATTCCTCGTTATTATTATTATTATTATTATTATTATCATTATTATTATTATCCCCTCTCACTTCCCACCTACCTCATCATTACGCCCCCACATAACCTGTCTCGTTTTTTTTTTTTTTTCTTTCACATTCCCGACCTCCCTCTTCGCCGCCCACCCACCCCATCATTACGCCCACATTCACGGTCACTCCATTCCACCCCAGTCCATCTTCAAGTACATCTTCTTCAACCATTCCCCTCCTCCTCCTCCTCAGTCTTCCTTTTCAGTTATTTTCCTCCTCCTCCTCAATCTTCCTCTTCAACTACTTCTTCTTCTTCTTCCTCCTCCTCCTCCTCCTCGATCTTCGCCTTCTTCTTCAGCCATTCCCTCCTCCCCTCACTCTCTCTCGATTTTCCTCTTCCTCTTCAATAATTTTTCCCCGTCCTTAAGATTCCTCTTCCTCTTCAACTAGTTTCCTCCTCCTCCTACTCATACTCCTCCTCCTCGATCTTCCTCTTCAATTACTTTCTTCCTCCTGCTCCTCCTCCTCCTCCTCCTCGAACTTCCTCTCCCTCTTCAACCATTTTTCTCCTCCTCCTCCTCCTCCTCCTCCTCCTTTTCCGCCGGCTGGTTAATATCCTTTTGTACGTTATTTATGCAGAGTAAGGCGATGTCTGAGGGATTTATGCAACACAGAATAGGACAGTAAAGATGTAATAAGCAGACTAAATCGCCTAAGAAAACGTGTTAGGGAGCTTCCTTAACAATATGGATCAAAGAAAATACATCACGGGTACTGCCAGATTCAAAAGGACTTTCCAAAAATATTATGGATTTTTTTTATATATTCGCTGGGCTTAAATAGATCAGCAAATATTTCCTACTATATTATGATGAATATTACTTATGAGAAAAAGATAAGGAGTTGTTCTTATGTGTTAGCTTCTTAAGACTGTTCACTGGTCGGGTGGTAGTTGTAATGTACACTCTCTCTCTCTCTCTCTCCAATTCTCTGCCTAAGAACCTATATATCACATTTTTCCTAACACACACACACATGCTCTCTCTCTCTCTCGCTCTCTCTCTCTCCAATTCTCTTCCTAACAACCTATATATCACACATTTTTCCTTTCAAACACATGCATTCATTCTCTCTCTCTCTCTCTCTCTCTCTCTCTCTCTCTCTCTCTCTCTCTCTCCAGTTCTCTGCCTAACACCCTATATATCATACACATTTTTCCTCACACACACATGCATTCTCTCTCTCTCTCTCTCTCTCTCTCTCTCTCAAAAGGTCAGGGGGTAAGAGAGTCAGGGGAGTCTCATATGAGTTATGGAGGCCGCTTGTTTTATCGCAGTGTTCCCAGATTATGAAGTTGTGTGTGTGTGTGTGTGTGTGTGTGTGTGTGTGTGTGTGTGTGTGTGAGAGAGAGAGAGAGAGAGAGAGAGAGAGAAATGCCACCACCACCACGACTATCACCATCATTACTTCTATCATCATCATCATCACCACCACCACCATAAATGCATACAATACCGTATATTGCTTTTCTCGGCCTTCTCCACTCCGCCACACTGGTTGTTAGCGCATCCTGTCCCAAGCAAGAGTGAGAGGAAGAGGAATGAAGACGGATAGAAATGGAAGCAAAAAAAGGAGGAAGCATTTTGTTAATTTACCGAAGTGTCCCTCTAAGAGAAAATGGAGACTGATGGTGATGAAAATGGAGGGGAGGAAAATGAAGGAGGGAAGGAGGAAGGGGGTAGAGGAGAGCATGACAAGACAGGTGTGGTGATGAAAGTGATGGTGGTGGTGGTGATCATGAAGGGATATGAGATGAAAGTGGGGCAGGCTATGTATATGAATGACGATAATGATGATAATGGTAATGATGATAATGACGGAGCGGTAGTGGGTGGTGATAATGATTATGACAGTAGAAACGACGATGATGAAAGGAAAAAGCGACCATCGAAAACACAACAATTTCCAAGCCTACCATCAATCAACCTCCAGGAAAAACACCTCAGTCTCCCCCTTCATCTTAAACCCATACCGCTAAGACACCGCATAAGACGATCCCAGAACCTCAAGACGCAATACTACGATCTTACAAGTGTTTATCCTGTCTTAATTGCTGTGGGGTGGATGAGACAATGGGATATAATTGCAGGGGTGTAATGATGGTTGAGAGAGAGAGAGAGAGAGAGAGAGAGAGAGAGAGAGAGAGAGAGAGAGCTAATGTGTTGTTAGTCGATACAAACAGATACCTATATAGACGGATAGAGAGACAGATATGGTGACAGATAGACAGAAATAGATAGACAGATAGACAAAGACAATACCACACCCTGATACATGTCAGACACAATCCCCACAAACAAACATACAAACAAACAAACACTCTAGAACATTAAAAGGTCAGTGGTCAGAAACACGCCTCGTTGCCCTCTCTCTCTCTCTCTCTCTCTAATTTGCCCCGGGATGGTAAGCCAATATTCTGTAATCCGTCCCAGCCCAATTTTACTTTGTGTGTGTGTGTGTGTGTGTGTGTGTGTGTGTGTGTGTGTGTGTGTGTGTGTGTGTGTGTGTGTGTGTGTGTGTGTGTTCGCGCGCGCGCAAAATGCTAGTGTGTACGTGTTCTTCTGTGTGTATACATGTACGCTTCAGTCTCCGTAATTGTCTTCCCCTCTTGTTTTTTTTTCTTCCAAGCTTCCTCCCTTGCACAAAACAATATTATTTTCTCTCTCTCTTTGGGGGTCAACTGTTTTCCAAATTTCCTGGGTCGGTTTTTCATTATTTACAACCCGTCTTTCCTTTTCGCTCGCTTTCCTCTTTTCCAAATACTTTCCCACATTTTTTTTGTATATTTTCTAGTGAGCTGCTTCGTTTATCTTCTGTTTTCCTTTTCTCTTCTTTTTAAATTTCCATCTCATTATTTTTTTTTCCTCTCAAATTATTTCTCAAGCTTTAATTTTAGTTCTCGGCTTTACGTATTTGTTTTTATCTCGATTTTATCTTTTTTTCACCTCTCTCTCTCTCTCTCTCTATTTACCTATCTATCTATCTATCTACATTTTTCTTTTTCTTTTTTCTCCCTGAACATCGTCCCCCTCAATTTTACACTCATTTCTAATCATCTCTCAACTTCATCTATCTCATACGTATCTCTTCCTTCGCTCCATACACACAGCCTCTATTTTCACTCTCACATCGTCCGTTCTCAAAATAGCTTGACATCTCCCGCGGCAGAGCACTTCCCACTAATTCCGGGTCCGCTACCAGTGAGATCCGGGTTGTGTTGGGTTATGTGCTGATGTAACTGTGTCTGGGGCATTTTTAGATGAGTGGGGGAGCGTTGGGATAGGAGTTGGGGAAGGAGGAGGGAGGGAAGGGAACAGAGGGTGGTGGAGGAAGGGGCAAGGAGGTGGGAGAGGGGGGATGGAAGAGTGGAGGTGGGGTGTTGGAGAGGGAGGGGGGACAGAGTGTGGGGAAGGAGGGGGGAGTGATAAGGGGGAAGGAGGAGGTAAGGGAGAGTGGAGGAGGGGGATATGGGATGGTGGTGGGAGGGGGGATGACGGGAAGGGGTACTGTGGAAGAGGGGGAATAAGACGTAGAAGGGTGGGTGAGAGAGGGGGGAGGACGGGGGTGAGAACTGGGAGAAGAGTGGAGTCGTGGGAGAAGGAGTGAAATATAGAACAGGGGGGTTAAAGGAGAGAGGGTGTGTTCTAAAGGCGATGGAGAGAGAGAGAGAGAGAGAGAGAGAGAGAGAGAGAGAGAGAGAGAATATTAAATACTGATATAACGACATGGCTCAATCACACCCGTTTCTTTTCCCCGCAAGTTAGTCAAATCACCCGGCAAAGAATATAAATACACAGTGTTGATATATGATTACAGACGAAAGAACATACATACATACACACATAGATGGACAGACAGATATAGATAGATAGATAGACAGATAGATACATAGACAGACAGATGGGGAAAGGGAAAACTTGCAAAAAGTGAGGGAAATTATAGGAAGGGAGAATGGAAAGAGGTGAGAGCTTATGAAGAGGTACAGAGGGCGGGCAAGAAGGGTGGGAAGGAGGGGGCAGGAAGAAGTGAGAAAGGAAAAGAGAGAGAGAGAGAATGGAGGGGGAGGAAGATAACAATGAGAGACGCAGCCAACTGTTTCCTCCACCAGACGTTCATGACGCTGTAAGGTAGACTCTCTCTCTCTCTCTCTCTCTCTCTCCAGTGCCTCTCACCACCTCCACTTCCTTTCCCAGCGTTTCATCACCCCCTCCTCTCCCTCTTTCCCTTCACCCCCATCCCTCTCTCCCTCCTTCCCCCCTTCCCTCTCTCCATCTTCATAAACTCTCATTCTCTCTCCGTCCACTCCCTTCTTTCCTCCCTCTCCCCTCGTCCCATCTCCCTCTTTCCCCCCTTCCTTCCCTCCCTTTTCTCCTTCTTTATAACTTTTAGCCTCGTTCTTCCCTCCCACCTCAGCCTTCTTCCATATCTCCTTCTCTCCCTCCTTCCTCCTCTTTCTCTCCATAACCTCTTATCTCCTCCTCCCTCACTCTCTCCCTTTTCTCCTTCTTCATAATATTACACCTTCTTTATTCCCTCCCCATCTCTATCTCTCTCTCTCTCTCTCTCTCTCCCTCTCTCTCCCTCCCTCTCTCTCTCTCTCTCTCTTCTCTAACTTTCCTCCCGTCTTGCAAAGGTCTTTCTTTTTCTCCACCTTGATCATAACTTTCTTCATTCCTTGCAAATCTCTCTCTCTCCTCTCTCTCTCTCTCTCTCTCCATCATTTCACACCAATTACGACCTCTGATCTCTCCCCCTCTCCCTTCCTCCTTGTTCCCTAAGTGCCTTCTTCATCTCTCCCTGTCTTCCTCCAACTCTCACTGTCTTCCTCCACCTCTCACCGTCTCCCTTCATCTCTCCCTGTCTCCCTCCATCTCTCCCTGTCTCCCTCCACCTCTCCCTGTCTCTCTCTATCTCACTCCATCTTCCCTCACTCATTCGATCGCCTCTTTGGTCTCATTTTTGTCTATTTCTGTCTCAACCTTTGTTTGCTTTGTGTCAGTTATTCTCTCTCTCTCTCTCTCTCTTTCTCTCTCTCTCTCTCTCTCTCTGGATCAGCCCCAATTAGGTCATGTTACGGGGGGGGGGGAGGTTATAGGTTAAGGGCAGATCGAGCAATGGTACTTGTGACATGGCGAAGGTGATCCCTGGGAGGAGGAGGAGGAGGAGGAGGAAATAAGGCAGTAGTATATCCTCCTCCTCCCCCCCCCCACTGAAGAAGCCTTAAGTACCCTGAGGGGAAGAAGAATGATGGGACTGAGGAGGAGGAGGAGGAGGAGGAGGAGAAGGAGACAGAGAATTTTAAGAGAGGAGGAAGAAGGATTAGAATGGAGGGAATGAGAATGAAGAGGGGAAGGAGGAGGAGGAGAAGGAGGGGAAGAGGGATTGAGGAGGAGGAGAAGTGAAGGGAGGACTAGGAATATGGAGGGTGAAAGGATGGTGTGTGTGTGTGTGTGTGTGTGTGTGTGTGTGTGTGAGAGAGAGAGAGAGAGAGAGAGAGAGAGAGAGAGAGAGAGAGAGAGAGAGAGAGAGAGAGAGAGAGAGAGAGAGAGAGAGAGCAAGTAACTGTGAAATGACGGATAGCGTAAGGAGAGGGAGGGGAAGATGGCAGTCATTAATCTTCTCAGGCGTAGGTAGGTAGGTAGGTAGGTAGGTAGGTAGGTAGGCAGGTAGGTAGGTAGGTAGGCAGGCAGGTAGGTAAGAAGGTGGATAACAGAGGGGAAAATGGGGAGTTAAAGGAGGGTTGGTAAGTACGTAGTTATATAAGGGAAGGAGGGAGGCAGGCACTGTAATGGTAGAACGTAAGTAGGTATGGGAGTGGGAGGTATATAAGGGAGGAAAGCAGCATAGGCACTTAATGGGAGGAGGCAGTTAAGTATATGCTGTAAGGGTTATGTGTGTATGTATGTACGTATTTATGTAGGTAGGTAGGTAGGTAGGTAGGTAGGTGGGTAAGTAAACAGGAATGTATTCAGGTAAGAAGGGTATTACCAAAGCGAGAATGCAGATAGGTAGGGAGGAGGAAGAGGAGGAGGAGGATGAGGAGGACGAGGACGAGGAGTAGGACGAGTAGGACTGGTAATAACAGTATCGTAGTAGTAACAATAACAGCAGGAGGCTAAGCAGGAAGGCATTAAGTAGTCTAAACAGCAGGTCGGCAGGTTAGCAGGAAGCAGGTGATGGAGCAGAGGTGAGAAGGAAATTACAGAGGCAAGGAACTTACAAAGGATACGGTACAAAGGTCTTCAGCAGAATGAGCACAGGCGAGGGACAGAAAGAAGTTCACAATACAGTAACCAATAACGCTATGAAAACAATAACGAATAACGACAACAGGCAAACCTTTAACAACTATCAAGCGAATGAAAATAATAAACACATGAGAGTAACATTAATATATGATGCGAACAAACATTCAGAAAACAGTAAAACAGCAATAACGCGTAACGGTAGGGAAATATTTATCGGGAAATAATAATAACATGATAACGTAATATATACCTGTACAGGAAACGCCATAATTAAATATAAAAAAGATTATATATATACAGTGTACATACAATAAAACATTTATCACTGGACCAGCAAGGCACTGTCAAAAAATGTATTTCTCTCACATTAAACTGTTCAGAGACTTATACTTCATGGTATTTTCCTTGACAAAACACATAATCTCACACATAAACACTATCGCACAGGAATACCTCATATCCTGTGCTCCAGACTATACTAAGGACGCTCTTGTACTTACAATTCCTGTGGTACGATGAGAAAGCAACACCACATACCTGAAAAAAATATATATATACAATTACTATGAAAAGAGTGTGTTAATAATAACCATTATAATCATAATCAACATCAGCTTATCATTATTATTATTATTATTATTATTATTATCAACAATAACAATACTTAAAAGAAACAATTAAAGAATAAGAGTTTTAATTTAGGTAATGACTAGAAAAATGAACAAAGGAGAAATATTCCGGGGAGAGAGAGAGAGAGAGAGAGAGAAAGAGAGAGAGAGAATTTTTCTGTGGCATATGTGATCAAAGGCCAAGAAGTTAATTGCCATCTGTATAAAAAATCTAATTAAAATCTGAGTTAAAAATAATTTTGAAAACCAAAAAAATGAGACAAATTTTAGTAAACTTACGGAGGTGAAATTAAGCAATGAATACGTAATAAAAAAGATGTACTGTATATTAAACACAAATAAAAATGGAGAATAAAGGAATAAAGGAATTAGTGATGAGTATAAAAGTATTGAAAATAAAGGAGACTAGGAATGAGAAGAAAATGAGTACAAGAAAAACAGAATAGGAAGGAGGAGGATAAGGAGAAAGAGAAGAAGGAGAATGGAAACAGGAATATAGATAGCAGTGAATGACGAATATATGTGAAAGAAGGTGAGCATGAACGGAATAACGAGAAATAAATGTGAACAGCCACAAAACAGATCATGATATAAAAAGTGAGAATCATCATCATCATCATCATCATCATCACCACCACAACCAACACCATCATCATCATCATTAATCTTTCCATCTTGAATCCTGAGCTGTAACAAGAGATTAACACAATATGGTACTAGTCACGAAGAAGTGCTATGGATAGGATGTACAGCCGAGGTACTATACTTCTGCCACTGAGCTACATGAACCGTAAGACGTAGGAGGAGGAAATTCTGTGCCAAGTTAGGGCAAAATGAGTATAGATTTCCTCACTCCACGTCCTTCACCAGTCTCTTGATAAACAAATCACGTCACGTTACTCCTCGTCTCAGTGTGGGTGACCTTGACCTCTGACCCCTGCAACTTTAATATTCATACTTTTTCTCCTTCTGGTCAAACTTAAGAGGGAGGGAAGGAAGAAGGAGGGACTGGGAGGGATGACGGAAGGTGGCGGGAGGAAGGAAAGGAGGGAGTAAAAGAGGGAAGGAGGGGAGGGGGGGAAAAGTGGGAGGCTAGGAAAGATGGAGATTGGAGGAGTGTAAAGGAGGGAGAGGGAGGGAGGGAGAAAAGCAGGGAGGGAGGGGGAAGGCAGAACGGAGGGAGACAGAGAAAGAAGATGGATGGAGGAAGAGGAAGGACAGAAGGAAGACGGGGGAGGAGGGAGGAAGGGAAGAAAAGAGGAGAGGGAGGGAGGGAAGAGGAGGGAGGAAAGAAGGGAGACAAGGAAAGACACGGGATGCAGGGAGGGATGGTGGGGAGGGGGATTTAATCACGAAATTCTGAGTTTCTTTTTAATATACATTTTTTGGTTTTAGTTATGCCTCGAGATTATGAATTTTCCTCTCTCTCTCTTTCTCTCTCTATGTGTGTGTGTGTGTGAGAGAGAGAGAGAGAGAGAGAGAGAGAGAGAGAGAGAGAGAGAATGTAAATGGAAACCAAAAGACAGAATGAGGCCGTGAAAGAGAGGAGGAGAACGTGAGAGGGGTGGGGAGTGGAGAAGAGGCGGAAAGGAGAAGGAAGACGAGGAGGAGAGTGGAGAAGGAAGAGATGGAGGAGAGAGGAGAAGAAAATGAAGGGGATAGAGGAGGAGAAGGAAGAGATGGGACAGGAGAAAGGAGATGGAAGAGAAGGAAAGGGAAGAAGAAGGAAGGGAAAGAGGGGAGTGAAGGGGCGGGAAGAAAAGATGGAGGAGAGGGAATAAAAGGAAGGAAAGGGATGAGAAGCAATCGGTGGGAAAAGGAGGGGAGGGGATGGAGAGAAGGAAGAGCAAGAACAGAAAGAAGACTAAAAGAAGGGAAGAGAATAAGGAGGGGATATGAGGGACCAGAGAATGAGGAAGGGAAAGAATGGAGACAATGATCAAGAGGAAAGGAGGAAGAAAGGCGGATCAAGGACAAGGAGGGAGGATAAAGCAGGAGGAGGAGGAGAAGGATAATGAAGAAGGGAAGGAGAAGGGCGAGAAAAAGAAGAAATTCAGAGAAGAACGAAAAGGATGAGAAGAAAAGAAGTAAAAAGTAAAAATATCAACAGCCTTCTAGATAAATAAACCCTCAGTAGTAGGAAAATAAGAAGTCTACGGTCACGGCTTGCCATGTTTCACTACCATGCAAGGACATACACTATAAATGCAATGGAGATGGAAATGACGGAGGCCGAAAATATACGAGACAACGTGTTAAAGGCAGAAATGAAAGAGGAAAATAAGAAACCAAGAAGGCGAGATCAAGGGAACATGGAAAGGGGAAAAGTAAAAACACGTAGAAGACAAATCAGTATCAAAACTTCAAGGAAAAATGAAGAGAAGATAACAAAGAGAATTAGAAAGGAAGAAAATAAAAGTAGCAAGGCCACATATCAATAATAAAACTTTAAGGAAAAATAAAGAGAAAAGAAGATAACAAAGAGAGTGGGAAAGCAAGGGAAGAAATAAAAGTAGCATCATATTTGCCAAGCTACCTCAGAGAGCAAGTAAGCTGGAAATAATAAAATAAAATAAATGTGAGAGGTGAAATGGGAAACGAAAGACGACAAACTCGGGAATAAGGAGAAAAGAAAAAAGGATAGTTACATGGGCAAAGAGCAGGAGAGAGAGAGAGAGAGAGAGAGAGAGAGAGAGAGAGAGAGAGAGAGAGAGAGAGAGAACGAAAACTGACACGACAGCAACAGGCCCCCAAAAGGGTAAGCTCCGACAGCAGGTTGGCGGTAAAGTCTGAGGTCCCAGCCTGCCAAGTTTCACTACCATCCCTGTCTCTCCTCGTCCCATCTTTCCTCCTGGCCTTCCTCTCTCTTTCCTCTTGTTTGCCTCTTTATGGGGCTCCTTTCTCCCTCTCTTTCTCATTCCTTCTTTCTTTCTTTCATTCTTTTTCCCTCTCTCTGTTTCTCCTTGTCTGTCTCTCCGTCTACCTGTCTATCTAGTCTGTTTGTCTCTCCCTCCCTGTCCCCCCACACCCTATATTTCTCTCTCTCTCTCTCTACACACACACACACACACACACACACACACACACACACACACACACACACACACATCACGACCCTAAGGCAAGAAAACAAAAACTCCCTAACGCAGCCAATAACCTATCAGAAACCAGAGACCGGAACATGAAAAAATGACACAATAAAAGAAACCAAAAAATAAATATATATATTCTACCGTCTACACATCACTTGGGAAATTTAAGGAAAAAAAGTCACAGGAAAATCTTAAGGGGGGGGAAAAGTAGCCGCCTTGGGGAGGAAACAGGTTTGATGGGGTGAGAAAAAAAGAGAAAGAGAAGAGGCAAGGTTGGGAGGAAAAGAGGCAGACTGAGGACAGGGAGAAGGAAAGAAATAGTGTACAGAGGGAACGTGGGGAGAGAAAAGGTTACATGGGGAGGAAACTGATGGTATAATTGGGGAGGGGGAAAGGGAAGAAAAGATAAGTTGGGGAGGAAAATTGAAGAGAGAGAGAGAGAGAGAGAGAGAAAGAGAGAGAGAGAGAGTCGGACAATAAAAGAGAGAGGAGCAATAAAATCCAGGAGGCAATGAATCCCTGACTAAACCAAAGACGGATGGAAATGGAAGACAGGGAGAAGAAAATCAACAAGAAAAAGAAAATGAAAGAATGGCCGCAAGAAAAGAAGGGATGGATAGGAAGGATGAGTAAAGAAAGAAGTAACAGAGAGAGAGAGAGAGAGAGAGAGAGAGAGAGAGTAAATGGCTACCTACCAGGAATACATGGCTGGTTACTGCGCGCGACACACCTTTATGATAAGGGAAACAATTGTGTGAAGTTATATCAAAATCTGTCCATGCAAGTACAAGTTACAGAGCGGACACGATATTACGGACGGAATGACGGACGGAACGACGGAACCACGCAAACCTGTAGTCCCCGACCGATGTGACAGGTTGGGTACTAATAAAAACAAAAATGACAAGACAGATATAAAGACCGATGAGTAGATAGATAAAGACAGATAAAGTTAGATATTTAGAGAGAGAAAGATAGACATATGCCCAATGAAAATAATGAACACATAAAACATCAATAAAAAACATGAACATGACAAGTATGTTGACAAACAAAATAATAAGAGGACACTAAAACGAAGCCGTCACTACATCAATGTAAAATTTAATAATAATGATAATAATAATAATAATAATAATAAAAATAAACGCAAAAATCCTACCGACTAAAACCTGAGAAGACAGAAAGTGGCGAGATGAGGTGGAAGGTGAAGATGAGTAGGAGGAGGAAGAGACCAGTAAATCCAGGTCGTGAAACCGCACACCCACATGGAGGGGGAGGGGAGGGAGTGGGAGAGGTCTAGGAGCGGGAGGGAAGGAAGAAATGGAGCAGAACAGGAAGACCACGAAGGAGGTGGAGGAGAAAAGGAAAAGTGACTGAAGGATCGTTGATAAGCAGAGAGACAAAATTTCCGAGAGAGAGAGAATCACAAGCTACACACCTCACGACTCTTCTCTATAAACTCCTAACCTTCCAATAAATACAGATAGATAATAGCAGATACACAGATAGATACACTCACACACATCCATCTCACACCTCAACACCCAAGGAATATAAACCCCAAACGTGAATCAATATATATAAACGAATTTCGAGACGCTTTCCCAATATCGTGGTTGGTCTCGAAATAATGGAAATGTCAAACAGTGGCTTGTGTATTAACGAAAATGTCTGTATAAAGTTGGGGTACCCGGTTATTGAAAATCGAGATGCTGTATTCTTCCTTCGATGCCGAGAAGATGGGGAGAGAGAAGAGGAAGGGAGAAAGGGAGAGAAGACATACGGGAAAGGATGAAAGGAGGGAGAGAGAGAGAGAGATGCTGTATTCTTCTTTCGATGCCGAGAAGATGGGGAGGAAGAAAGAAGAGGAAGGGAGAAGGGGAGAGAAGACATACGGGAAAGGATGAAAGGAGGGAAAGAGAGAGAGGGGGAAAAAGGGAAGAAGAGAGAAGGGAAAGGATGAACTGAGAGGAGGGAAGGGGAGGAAAGAGAACGGAGGAAAGGGATGGGAGAAGGGAAAGTATAAGCGAAGAGAATGAAAAGAATGGGAAGAGAGAAGGGGAGAAGAGGGGAAGGATGGGGAGAAGACGGGTGAGAAGAGGAGGAAAGACAAAAGGGGAGGAAAGGGAAGGAGAGGGGGAAATGTGAAGGAATGGAGAGGAAAGGAAAGAGAGAAGGAAAAAGGAAAGGTGAGAAGGGAACGAAGCAGGAAAGAGTAGTAGGGAGACGGAAAAATGGAAAGAGGAGAAAAGGACGCAAGGAAAAATTAGAAAAGAGGAGGAAAGGAAAGAGAAGAGGAGCAATGGAAAGGGAAGGATGGGTTCGAGTAAGGGAAGGGCGATTTAGTAAAAGTCTATGGAAAGGGGGGGAAGAAAAGAGGAGGGAAAGGGGGAAAAGGAGGAGAAAAAAGGGAAGACAAAGGGGGAGAGAAAGAGGGAAGGAAAGGGAGAAGGAAAGTGAGGAAAAGCGAAAAAAGAAAGGGAGTAAGTAAAGGCAAAGAGATAAATGGGAAGTGAGAAGAGAAAGGGAAGGAAGGAAGGTAAAGCAGCAAGATGCAAGGAAATAAAGGATCTCAGGAGTTGATGTGAGGGGAGGGGAGGGGAGGGAAAATAAGGATTAAGAGAGGAAGTAAAGCAAGTAAAGCAAACAATTTAATCAAACCATATCCACGGCTTATTTCCATTATTTCGCTTCTTACTCAATGTTTACATATCCCCTTATTCTTCTTTATTTATTCCTTTATTTACTTTATCCGGACTCTCCCTCACCCCAATGATTTACAATGAATAAATTTAATCTCTTTGGACAGTTTAGCTCAAATGTTTGTAAAAACTTCGAGTTGGTCTCCTGGGTATCTTGCTGAATTATGAGACTCATTTCCTGTGTGTGTGTGTGTGTGTGTGTGTGTGTGTGTGTGTGTGTGTGTGTGTGTGAGAGAGAGAGAGAGAGAGTAGGGATGAGGGAGAGTGAGGTAAGGGGGACAAGAGTGATCCGTAAGATAAGGATGGATCAGACCACACACACACACACACACACACACACACACACACACACACACACACACACACACAGATTGAAACAGGTGAATGAGAGCATCATCGGAGTGAATCCCGAGAGAGAGAGAGAGAGAGAGAGAGAGAGAAACAGCAGAATTAAAGAAAATCTCCAATAAAGACAGGAAGGTCAAGAGAGACTGAGAGGACAGGGAATCAATAAAGGGATAACGCTAATGAGAGAGAGAGAGAGAGAGAGAGAGAGAGAGAGAGAGAGAGAGAGAGAGAGAGAGAGAGAGAGAGAGAGAGAGAGAATAGCAAGGGGTAAAAACAAAGGGGCAGAGGAACAATGAAATATACACACACAATGGAAGTATGAAGAATGGGATAATAGAATGGAGGACAAAAATAGAGAGAGAGAGAGAGAGAGAGAGAGAGAGAGAGAGAGACAGACAGACAGACAGACAGACAGACACACAGAGAGACGAATGGTGGGGAAGGAGAAGGGAGACAAACTAAGGAAGAGGAAGAGAGGCAGAAGAGAGAATGTGGTGGTGGAGGAAAGAGGTGTGGCAGCGGCAGTGCATGGGAAAGACCACACACACACACAGACACACACCTGTCTGCCTGCCTCTCTCCCTGATACACTTTTTTCCTCTCTCTCTCTCTCTCTCTCTCTCTGCCTTACCGTCCATCGTACTACCTTCCTTCTTTCTTGCCTCGCACTGTGCTTTTCCTCCTCCCCATTCCCTCCCTTCCTTAATCCCTCCCTTACTACATCCCACCCTACCAGCCTAGCTCCCTTCATCTCCCTCAGGCTGCTTACTTTCCTGCGTGTCTCCCATCCTCGATCTCTCTATACCCGTGTTCTTTTCTCCCTGCCTGCCGCCCGCCCTGCCTGCCTCTCTAAATGTCACCAATACCTTCTTCACCACACACACACACACACACACACACACACACACACACACACACACACACACACACACACAGAAAGAGAGTGGGTGAGAGAGAGAATATCCTCCTTGGCCGCTTCCTTTCATGCCTTCCTCCTCTCTTTCTCTCCCTCTGTCTCTCTCTCTCTCTCTCTCTCTCTCTCTCTCTCTAATCTCCCTATCCTTTCATCCCACCCTTGCCTTTCATCTGCGTAAAGGCCTCTTGTCACCAACCCTCTCACACCCTCATACCCACTTTTCCCCTCTTAACTCCCCTCTCCCCCCTCTTCTCTCACCTTCCCAAACCCCCCTCCTCTTCCCTCTTATTTCATTACCTCCTTCCCCTCACCTCCCCTCTCAGTCCCTTCCTCCCTTACTTATCCTTTCCACCATCTTTATCAGCTTCTCCCCTCTCTTCGTCCTCTACTTTCTTCCCCCCTCTCCTTTGTCTCTCCTCTCTCCTCTCTCTTTTTATTTCTTTATTCCCCTCCCTACCTTCCCCCTCAATCTCCCCATTTCTCCCTTTTTCCTCTCTTCCCTTCCTGTTTCTCAACCCCCTTCCCCTCACCCATCATCCTTTCATTCATTCCTCTCCCTCCCTCCCTCCCTTTCTTCCTCCCTCCATCTCCGTCTCTCCCCTCTTCCCCCTTCCTCTCCCTCTCACCTTTCTTTCCTCTCTCTTGTCCCTCTCACCCTTCTTTCTTCCTCTCCCTCCTCCTCTAACCTCCTCTTATTTCATTACCTTCAGCCACATTATCAGGGATGGTGGAGAGAGAGAGAGAGAGAGAGAGAGAGAGAGAGAGAGAGAGAGAGAGAGAGAGAGAGAGAGAGAGAGAGAGAGGAAAAAAGCAAGAATGTGGGGGTCTCCAGTAAATCTTAAGATGTACCAACTTTTAACAAGCCCAACCCTCTTTCTTTCTCCCTGGGGGGCGTGAAGGAAGGGAGGGAGGGAAGAGGGGTCATGGAGGAAAGGAGAGAAGAAGGGACTTGGAGGAAGGGAGAAAAGGAGAGAAGGGAGGGGCATGGAGGAAGGGAGAGAAACGGGGTGCATAGGGAAAAGGAGAGAGAGAAGAAAGGGGAGTACACAGGAAAGAAGTGGGGGACGCCATGGTGGAGAGGGAAGAGAGTGGGGTGGGAAGAAGAAGTAAATGGAGGGAAGTGAGGAAAAAGAAGAGGGAGAGGAGAGAGGAAACAGGGGAAGAGGAAGAAAACACTAGGCTGGAAAGGGAAAGAGGGAGAGAGGAGTGTGGAAAGAAAAGGAAAGTCAGAATCAAAAGGAATTATATAAGAATTATCACACACACACACACACACACACACACACACACACACACACACACACACACCTGGGGGAGGAATGTTAACCTACAAAGACGTTACCTGTTGTAATACACTAATCCCCTTTTACCCTAACCTGGCCTTCAACTGCCATCTCTCTATCATGAAGGCTGAGCTGTAAGAAGACATCAGCACTAGTATACGAATACTTGTCACGAAGAAGTGTTGTGGAGAGGATGTAGGGCCGTAGTACTGTCTTTTTCCGCCACTGAGCTCCGTGAAATTGGCCAGAACAAGACGATATTCTGGGCCAGGTCGAAGTGAAAAGCGTACAGTTTCGTCAAAAATTCAACCTACGTGTGTAAGAAATATATATGGAAAATAGAAATGCTCTCCTCTGTCCACCACTACTCCGAGCCGCAGAGAGAGAGAAAAAAAAATCCATGACTGTTATAGAAAAGAAACATAGCAAATTTTTATTCCAAAGATAGACCAGGAAATATTGTGAACTGTCTCTGAACAATGCTTTCTGAAAACGATGAAGGGAGAGAGGAAGGAAGAAAGGGCGGGAAGGAGGGAGAGAGGGGAAGAACAAAGAAATAGGAAGGGACGGAGGAGGCAGGGAGGAATTGGGATGAGGCTGAGGAGGGAGGGAGGGAGGAAGGGAGAGATAAAAGAGCAGAATGGAACGCAGAAAGAAAAGGAGAGAAGGAAAGGAAAAGGAAAGAGTAAAAGAGACACTGAAAGGAAGTGAGGACGAGGGAGAGAGATAGAGGAACAAGATGGAAGAGAAGGAGGGGAGAGGAGAGGAGAGGAGAGGAGAGGAGAGGAGAGGAGAGGAGGGAAAGGGAGGGGATGTGGAGAATAGAGGGGAGGGGGAGAGAGAGAAAAGGGAAAAAAAAGAAAAACGAAGTAGGGAAGAATTGAGAATAGGACGAAGAGATGGGGGAAGAGGAGGAGGGAAAGTGAGGAGAGAGGGGGAGTGAGGAGAGGACAGGTAGGAACAGAAGGGGAATGAGGGAGGAGAGGGGGAGGGGGAGGGAGAGAAAAGAGAAAGGGCAAAAGACACCACTATCGGTACAATATTTTTACCTGACAATTCAAACGACTCGATAAAAACAAAAAACAAGCCAAAAAAACAAACAAACACCAATACCTATATTTTCCTGCCTGGATGTTTTGTTGTCATTAAGAGACCCATTCTCTCTCTCTCTCTCTCTCTCTCTCTCTCAAAATCCGAAGGGCAAAAAACAGGATCAAAGCCTAGAGTGTATTAAAGCATTAAGTTTTTTTCTGTTTTATTCACTTTTATTTCACTCATAAATAAAATCGTCTTGCTATCGGTACCTTTATTTTTTCCGTTACTATTTCTCTACTGAATAAAATCGTCTAACTGTTGCTTCCTTTATTGTTTCTCTTATTTCTGTCTGCTGAATAAAATCGTCTGGCTGTTGTTTACTTTACTGTTCCTTTATTTCTCTCAGCTGAATAAAATCGTCTCTTCATCTAAATTGCAAGAAAAATCTCAATCCGTCCATACCAGTGTTAAAACTCTTGGCTTTTCTTTATATCTCTAACTTTTAAAAATCGTCTGGAGGTAACTACAGTACAGGGTGAGTCAAGAGTCTGGAATCTCTGGGGAAAATTACATCACAGGATAATCAAAAAGTAAAAGGGGTTTATGAGGGACATATCTAACCTCCCCCACCCTCTCTCTCTCTCTCATTAAAATCGTCTGGAGATGGCAAACACACACACACTACAGAGAGAGAGAGAGAGAGAAATGTAATCGATCCATGCGACAGGATCTCATGTTAAAGAAGACACTTCACTTGTTCCCACTCACATCTTCCGCTGTTCTCTCTCTCTCTCTCTCTCTCTCTCTCTCTCTCTCTCTCTCTCTCTCTCTCTTTATCTACCCCTCTATCTACCCATCACAGCTCCCCCATCACCCCTCCATACAACCCTGCCTATTTTTATCCTCTGTACCTCCCACCCCTCTAATGGACTCCCTATCTTCACTCACCCATCTACCCATTACCCACCCATTAGCTAAATTTCCTACCATTATATAAGCCTACCATCATACTATCCTTCTATTCTCTTCATCACCTTTTCTTCGGTTATCTTTTATCTCTTATCTATTTATCATTATTAAATTTAGCGTCTAACCTACTGATTTATTCTCCCTGCCTTTCCATAACACCTCTTCCATGCCGATTTATTTTTGGATACAACTGGCTATGTCCTTCTGTACGTCATTTATGCAGAGTACGGCGATACTGGAATGATTTAAGTAACACACAGGAGGGCGGCAAGGTGTAATAAGCGAAACAAACCGCTCAGGAAAAGGCGTTAGGGAGTTTCCTAACTGGTGAAAGTATCAACACTCTAAAGCTCCTATGGGTCACTCAAAAATAAATACATAAATAAAAGTCTGGTTACTTAGAATAAAGTAGAAGAGTTACCCCTGATAATGGAAGGGTTAATTTCTTCAGTCTATCCATTTTCTATACATGTTTTCCATCCCCCATCTCACCTTTCAACTTGCCCATCGATACAACTTCACTATCTTCCCTCCCTCTCTCTCCATCTCCTTCCTCTCCTCTTCCCTTCCCTCCCCCACTTCTCCCGTTGATTTTCCCTTCTCTTCCTCGCTCCCCCACTTCTCCGTTTTCCTCCCTATCTCTCTCTAACACCCATCCTGTCTCCTCCCCTCACTTCTGATTTCCTCATACATCCTCTCTCCCTTCCCTTCTCCTTCCCTTTCCAGCTGCCGTCTCCCTCTACTTCCTTTACTCTCCCCTCCTCCCTTTCCCCGCCCTTCCGCCATTTCCTCACCTCTTCTCTCCTCCATATCTCTGTCTCACTCTCCCTCCCCTTTCCTCCCCCCTCCCCAAACCTCCTGTCAGCCTCCCTTCCCTGTCTCTACCTAACTGACAGCCACCCAACTCCTCACGCACTTCATCTATCAGTTGTCTCTCTCTCTCTCTCTCTCTCTCTCTCCATCTTTTCCTTGTTTTTCATCTTCGTCCCGTCCCTTCTCATCGTTTCTAATCTTTCTAACATCACTTCCTTATCTCTCCCATTTTTACTCTCTCTCTCTCTCTCTCTCTCCCTCCCGATATGTGCGAGAAGCGAGGGAAAGCGACAATGACATCGGAACGTTGCGTCGTTACGATAATGTGAACGACAAACACAGGAGGAGGAGGAGGAGGAGGAGAGAGAGAAAAGAAGAGAAGCAGTAGGAGGAGGAGGAGGAGGAGAAGGAAAAGAGAGAATGAGTGAGTTTCTTTTTATCTGAACACGTAAACTCAGGTCTTTAATGTGTAACATATACATACCTACAACCGTTACATTTGTGTGTGTGTGTGTGTGTGTGTGTGTGTGTGTGTGTGTGTGTGTGTGTGTGTGTGTGTGTGTGTGTGTGTGTGTGTGTGTGTGTGTGTGTGTGTGTGTGTGTGTGTGTGTGTGTGTGTGTGTGTGTGTGTGTGTGTGTGTGTTGAACCCCCCCCTCTCTCTCTCTCTCTCTCGGAAATGACAGCCCCGTACTGCGACAACTGATAACATTCTTTTTTTTAGTACTGTCAGGAAGCGGGGCGAGGTAGAGAGAGAGAGAGAGAGAGAGAGAGAGAGAGAGAGAGAGAAATTACCTACCATCCACGCTCTGCCAAAATAAACAAAACCAAAATTAAACAGTACACCAAGAAAACGGAAAATGGAAAAACGGACCCAGACTGAAAGAAAAATAAGAAGTTTTGCAATTCTCCTTCCCAGACAAGACCAGACGCTTGAGGGAATATAAGAGATCATAATAAGGAAGGGGGAGAGGGGAGAGAGGGGAAGGGGAGAAGGAAATGGGGAGGGGAGGGCGTGATAGTAGCTGTGGGATTGGCAGAGAAAGAGGAAAGTTGGAGAGTTAGGGTGGGGAGTGGGGAGGGGAAAGTTGAGCCGCTGAGAGAGAGAGAGAGAGAGAGAGAGAGAGAGAGAGAGAGAGAGAGAAAATGTCAGAGCAAGAATGAAGTTAAAAGGTAAAAAATAAAGAGACGGGGAGGCAGAAAGTGGGTGAGAAGAAATGAGAGAAAGACGAAGAAAAGATAAGAAAGAGGATATAAAGGCATCGTAAGACAGGTGATAAGAGAGGAAGGATTGGAAGAGAAGGAGAAAAGTTGGCAAGATGGGGTGAAGGGAAGGAAGGAGGAGAGAGGGAAAGGAGAAGAGGGAAGAGAGGGAAGGAGGAAAGGGGGGAGAGAAGAGAGGGAAGGAGGAAAGGGAGGAGAGAAGAGGGAAGAGAGGGAAGGAGAAAAGGGAGGAGAGAAGAGGGAAGAGAGGGAAGGAGGAAAGGGAGAAGAGAAGAGGGAAGAGAGGGAAGGAGGAAAGGGAGGAGAGAGGCAGGAAGAGAGGGGAGGTGAAATATAAGTAGGAGAATATACATAAAGATGGAGTGAAGAGAAGGCAGGAGGAAACGGTGGAGAGAGGGAAGGAGGAGAGGGAAGAGAGAAGAAGGAAGAGAGAGGAAGGGGAATATAAAGAAGGGAACACAAGAGACGTAAAGAGAAAATTACTTTGAGAACTGGGGTAACGAGGGGAAGAAGAGAGTGGGGTGAAAAGGAAAGAGAGACAAAGAAAATGGGATGAATGCGAATATATGCACAAGTATATAGCACATGCACAAGTATATAGCACATCATACTAAGGATTGAAAAACTGGGAATGAAAAAGAGGAAAGTTGGAGGCGGGAGTGAGTGGGAAGAAAAGAGAGGGGAGAGAATTTCAGAGGAGGGAAAGGGAGAGGAAAGATTTACATGAAGGAATTAAGGAGAATGTGTCAGAGATAATCGCTTTTGCGGGGGCATGAAAAAAAAAATAAAGAAAAAAAGACAAAGAGGCAGAGTCAAAAAAGGGAGAAAGGGGAATTTGTCTAAGAAAGAATGAAGAGGGACTGTGTAGAAGAAAAAAATATGAGGAGTACCGGGAGAAGAAGGAATATATGAAGGAGTATTTAAAGGATCACGGGAAGGGCTTAAGTTGGTGGTGGGAAGGAGGAAGACAAAAGATGAAAGTTAAAGATATGCTGAAGGAGAATGATAGGGAGGAATGGGGAGGGAGGAGGAGAATTGAGGAAGACAGGAAATGTATGTACAGGAGTATGTAACTGCTTCACTTCCATGGCCTCTCTCTCTCTCTCTCTCTCTCAATTTACTTATTAGACTATTGCACTCAGTTTACAAGCGATTCATTCAATTCTTTGAATATTTGCGACATTTCCTAATCTGGGAAAAAAATCTAAAAGCAGAAAAAATAACAAGAACCGGTGCCAAAGCACAGCAAACCCGTCCCCGGCAGTCATTTTAGTGCTGACGTACAAACACAACAGAATATCTAGTCAATGACGTCACATAACAAATTTGGAGTAAATCGCGTGAAAATTGACGATTTTGATGCCCATATGAAATTTTAGGCCCGGCCCACCTGACACTGACCCCCCTACCGCTAACTCGGGGGTGGCCCCCCTGATGTAATGAGGCATAGCATGCAGATTTGAATGATGCATCTTTAGGTTTTGGTTTCATGTCTGTATGACGAATCTGAAAGGAGTTATGGCGAAAAAAAAAATAATTACTTTTTTTGGGACTTCAGCCTAGGCCTTGGTCCAATTAGGCCCAAAATTTAATCAGGTGATCAGAAGGTCATGGCCTCATCGTCCCGGTAATTTTAGTCAAAATCGCACAGGTAGTTTTCGCGTATAAAGTTGTTAACAGGCAGACAAACACAGACAAACCGAGTGAAAACAATACCCCTCTCCGAGCCCCTCCGGGGCGGTGACGGGTAATCAACTAAAAAAAGAGGGGGGGGGGTGGAGCGTTGATGGATGGATGTGACCGTGGAGGAAATGGAGAAAAAGTGGAAAGTTGTGCTGAAAAGAGAAAATGCAGGAGAGAGAAGGAGAGCCAGGGATAAGGAAGGAGGAAGACGACAAAGGAGTAGGAAAGGAAATATAACGGAAAACACTAAGTAATCAAAAGAAAGACTGTGAGGATGGAGAGAAAAGTTGGCGAGTTAGAGTGGAGACAATGGGAGGGAAGGAGAGAGAGAGAGAGAGAGAGAGAGAGAGAGAGAGAGAGAGAGACTGAGTATATAAGGGCTTGTAATAAGAGGGAATGAGAAGATTGAGAGTTAAGAGGGAGAGAAGAGGAATAAAGAGACTAGTAAGGAGAGAGGGAGAGACGAAATTATGGAAGGGTGTATATAAAAGGAGGAGGAGGAGGAGGAGGACATAAGACACGGATGAGGAAAAAGGAGAATATATATGGAGGGGCATATTTTAAGAAGACGAGGTGGAAGAGGGAGGAGCAGGAGAAAGAAGAGGTCAAGGTCACTGGAGGGGGGGAGGAGGAGGAGAAAGTGGTGAGGAAGAAGATTATATAATGTTGATGATGATATGAAGGTGATGATGATGATGATATGATGATGAAAATGATGATAAACGATTTTATTCAATTTCGGATACAGTTTTATCCCCAACTCTTTTCTTGCCATCCTCATCCTCTCTCTCTCTCTCTCTCTCTCTCTCTCTCTCAGGGCCTCATTTCCCCTGCCGCTTCTCATGCCTCGTTACGATTTGACGTCTGCTTCCTTCGCCTCAACACTCCTTGCTTCCTTCCTTCCTTCGCCTCATTCCACCATTTCTTGCTTCCTTCGTCTCAGTCCTTCCATCCTTCCTTCAACTCATTCCTTCATGTCTTCCTTCGCCTCATTCCATCCTTCTACTCGTTTTATTCACTGCTTCGCCTCCTGATTTCCTTTTCTGAATTCATTTTCATTCGCTTCCTTTGCCTCTTCCTTCCTGTATTCTTTTATCTTCCTTTACATTGACTTTTCTCCTCTTTTCCTTCCTCATTCTTATTTTCACCATTATTCTCATTCCATCCTCTCCTTCCTTCCTTCCTTCCATCCATCCTTGCAGTTCTTTCTTCCTTCCTACCTCTTCGTTTCAACACTGTTTTCATTCCAACCCTTCATCCATCCATCCTTCCCTCCGTCCTTCTTTCCTCCTTCTTATTTTCACTATTATTCCCATTCCATCCTCTCCTCTATCCTTCCTTCCATCCATCCTTCCAGTCCTTTCTTCCTTCCTACCTCTTCTTTTCGCCACTGTTTTCATTCCATCCTCTCCTCCATCCATCCTTCCCTCCGTCCTTCCTTCCCTCCCTCCCTCCCTTTATCACCATTCTGACACAATATCCATCCTCCCTTCCCTCCCTCCCTCTATCACCATTCTGACACACTTACTCCCCCCTCCCCAATCCAACTTTCCACCCTAACTTTCCCTCCCCTATGTAAATAAATAGGCACATCTCCGGGGGGCTCAGTGGTACAGCAACCCACGTCAGAGGTGACACTGGATCCTGTTTTCTTCTGTCCTAAATGCTATCAGGAGGGTACGTCTGTCTCCTTACCCTTAACCCCCTCTCTCTACGGGTTTATTTTTAATTTATTTTATTTATTCATTTGTTTTTGTTCTTCTTCCAAATAGTTTTGTCCAGTTCCAGATTTTTTTTTTTTGCAATCGACGGAATAGACATAGGTCCGTATTCGCGTAGAGTAAGAAGGCTTCCTAACACCTCTTCCTCAGCGATTTATTTTTGCACGTCGTTTATGCAGAGTACGGCGATGCTAGAAATATTTACAAAACACAGAACAGGACAGTAAGGTGCAATAAGCAAAACAAATCGCTATGGAAAAGGTGTTAGGGATGAGAACACAGGCCACAGACTTCAATAGCCCTTTCACTACTACAAGATTTTTAACAGTCGAATAGGCATCGTATGGCAGCAGAAAGCACAAGAAAATTCGTCACCGGAGTGAAAGGCTTATATATTGCGGTTTTCTAAGCCTAGCCTCGGCCGCCTACGATCACGATGGGGATAAGTCGAAATTTTTTACAGTCGTTACATTTCCTTTCCACCATCATCATCATCATCAACACCATCACCACCATGACCACCACCACCACCCCACCACCATCATCATCATCATCATCATCAATACCACCACCACCACCACCACCACCATCATCATCAAATCATCACCACCACCGCCATCATCATCATCATCATCCAAACCCATCCCAATTTCTGCCCGGCGTATCTTTTCACTTACCGCCCCGCTGCTCGTTATCCTCCCTCATTTTTCTCCCTCTGCTTCAGTGTTTTACCTCACACACTCGTTAAGCTCAACACACTCAGGGTTAACGCACACACTCCTCCACCTTCTCCTCCTCCTCCGCCCCTTCCACCTTCTCCTGTTCTTCTATGTCCTCTTTTTTCTTTTCTTTAAACTCTCACATATTTTATTTTCGTCCTCCCCTCACTTATCTTTCCTCTTTCTCTTCTTTGCCTTCCATTTTTTCTTCTTTATTCTTCTTCTTTTCCTCCTCCTCCTCTTCCTCCTCCTCATCTAAAGGTTCAATTTCCATCATATTCCCACATTCCCTTCACACACACACACACACACACACACACACACACACATACACACATTTTGTTTATTTATTTATTTATACAATCGGTGACCCACTGAAAAATTCCTTGGAGATAAAAGACACAAAATCGCTGAAACAAAACTTATAAATCTGAGAGAGAGAGAGAGAGAGAGAGAGAGAGAATCAACATCCCACCACACACCCACTAACAGTCTGACAGACAGATAGACAAACAGATAGATATAGACAAACAAACAAGATAGTGACAGTGCCAGAAACTACTATTAAACCAATACTCCATTCCTGCGGGCTGATCCACACACCTGCTGGGAGGTAAAACAGACAGACAGACAAGACAGATAGATATACTGTAGATTGATAGATAGGTAGGTAGGTAGGTAGGCAGGCAGACAGACTGAGAGAAAGATATACTGATAGACACACAGACGGATAGATAGAATAGACATAAGGGGAGGTAGATAGATAAAAAGGTAAGCAAATAGATATACAGGTACACAGATGAACAATGACAGGCAGCAAGTGAGAGAGAGAATCGATGAACATTACAAGAGAGAGAGAGAGAGAGAGAGCTATCGGTGACACATGATACTTGGACAGGGGTGTTGTCAGATTAAATACAGCCGTGTTGACTCTCCCAGCCTCCCATGATACGCTTCCAGGCACCGCTATCCGCACACAACCGCTATCCACACACACCCGCTATCCGCACACACCCACTATCCGCACACACCCGCTATCCGCACGCACCCACTACCTATCCGCACCTCAGCCACCAACATAAGCACTTGGAATCAGGCAGCAAACTACCCACAACAATGAAGACGAATATTTGCAAGTCATAAGAACGTACCTTTTACACGGTCCCCCAAAATCGTCCCTCTCATCATCAGCAGCATCACCATCACGACCACTACAACCACCATCATCACCAACGTCACCACCACCTCTACCACCAACATCATTTTCCCAACCAAATGCGTGCCTTAACATGGGGAGAGGCAGGAACATCTCAAATATAAGCGCTCATCACACACCATGCATCACTCTTCATCATTTTCATACTGTAATCTCTGACTCTGTACTCTAAAACATGACTGTCTTTTCCTTCACCTACTCCTTCACATCCCATAAACTTGACCCCTAATATGTTTCTCCCTCTCTCTCTCTCTCTCTCTCGTCTCCCACCACCTCTCAACCCCCACACACGCCATCCCTCCCCTTTCCCACCCCACTTCCCTCCCCCTCCCCTCCCCACAGTCGAGTGCTCAATTAATCTTTTGGCTGACACTGTGTCCATCCTCGGTATTAAAATGTGATTAATGAACCCTTAACAGCTGGTCATTATACTCCCTCCCCCTCCACCTCCTGTTCCCTCCCCCTCTCCTCCCCCTCCCCCTCCTGTTCCTCTCCCCACCCACACGCCCGCTTCCCCCTATATTGTTTATTTGGTTGGTTGTGTGTGTGTGAGTGTGTGTGTGTGTGTGTGTGTGAAGAGAGAGAGAGAGAGAGAGAGAGAGAGAGAGAGAGACTAATTACGGGTGAGACTGATTGCAAACTCATTAACAGACTGGCAGTTATTAAAAGTTGGAATGGTATGGTAATGAAGTTGTTGGAGAGATTTGGGTGATTAATGCTGTGTGTGTGTGTGTGTGTGTGTGTGTGTGTGTGTGTGTGTGTGTGTGTGTGTGTGTGTGTGTGTGTGTGTGTGAGAGAGAGAGAGAGAGAGAGAGAGAGAGGGATAGGAGGATTTACGCAGTCAGGGCGTAGTTAAGGGGTGGGGTGATTTGGAGGTGAAGAATTGGGAGATGGCAAGTGTGAAAGGGGAGAGCAAGGAAAGAGGGGAAGGGAGGGAGAAAAGAGGGGAAGGGAGGGAGAAAAGAGAATGGATTAGGGGGAGGGGAAGAAGCTAGGGAAAAAGGACAAATAAGGAGAGAAAGGAGGGGGAGGGGGAAGGGCAGAGTACTTTTTCTTTTTCTTTTGTAATACTATATATATCTTTATTTTTCTTTTGTAATACTATATATGTATTTACTAACACACCTATAATCGCACAGGGAAAATCACAGGCACACAGAAGCAGTATATGTCCCTACACTCACACAAATATATAGTCTCATACACATAGATACCGAACTTAATTAAATAACATACGGTACTGTGGTTACATATAAAACACACACACACACACACACACACACACACACACGTACTGTTCACAAGCAACCTATATACAGTAAACACACACGTATGTACGCGATATACTCGTATACACAAACACACATGCACCAGGCCTCTCCACCAACAAAAGCAAACAAAAATACACACACAAACATAGCATCTCTCTCTCTCTCTCTCTCTCTCTCTCTCTCTCTCTCACTCTCTCTGACGTCCCAATTTTTACACCAGTCAAATCAAGCATTCAAGAGATATTTTGTAAACAGACACAAATACACGCACAGAAATGGACTCAATAGCCTGGGCATTGACGTCACTGGTGGGTCATTGTAACGAAGAGGTGATTGGGGACTGATTAACCCTTTCAGTATGATGACAAGTTTTTCCACGTTAATTACAGAGGTTCAAGGGTCGGCTATTTGGGTCGAATCGTTTTAGTGTATTTCTTTTTTCAAGTTTTGTGTATATATTTTATCTATGTGAGCGTACTAATTGTTAAGAAAGGGGGGTTTATAGGAAAAGGAAGGGGAAGGAAGGAAAGACGAAGGGAGTAAGGAGAAGGAGGGGATTGAGAGAGACAGAAGGGGAGGAGGAAGTGGTGGGAATGCATTAATGGGGTGAACTAAGAGGGGAAGGGGAGAGAGCAACAGGGAGAGGGGAAGAGGAGGGGAGAAAGAAAGAGAGGACGGGGAAGTCAAGGGTGACGGAGGAGAGGAGGGGGAAACGAGATGGGAAGGGGATACAACAGGAGGCGAGGGGGGTGGAGTAAAGGAGAATGAGGAAGCAAAAGAAAGGAAGTGGAGGTCTGTAGTAATTATGAAAATGAACCAGAAGGGGGAGGGGAAGAAAGGGGAGGGGGAGAGAGGAGAAAGGGGAGGGGGAGAGAGGAGAAAGGGGAGGGGGAGAGAGGAGAAAGGGGAGGAGGAGAGAGCCCGGGGAAGGAGGAGGAGGGACAGAAGGGGAGGAGGAGGGGACTCGGAGGTGGGGGTGGGGTGATTACATGTAGGTCACCCAGAAAAAGAGCAATTTAGTGTGGCCCAAGCGATAACTGAACCCCCTTCCATTCACACACACACACACACACACACACACACACACACACACACACACACACACACTAGATAAATACAAAACGACATTGACAATAGATAGACAGATAGACGGTGACAGACAGACAGAGACAGATACAGCGTGATAGACAAGATTTACGTAGACAGATAGATAATTACGAAAAACAGATGAAGAAAGATAACGAGAGGCAGACACACGGACGGACAAAACAAACATTCATGGAAAAATTCATACTCTTGTTTTGCTTTATAAATATTACATGAGATGAAAAATTACAGGAACATGTAGAGCATATGAATCCTAAAATACATTAATCGTGTGTGTGTGTGTGTGTGTGTGTGTGTGTGTGTGTGTGTGTGTGTGTGTGTGTGTGTGTGTGTGTGTGTGTGTGTGTGAGGTCCAGCAGTCCTACTCGCAAACCTTGTCACTTTCTGGCCACTAACACCCACCGTCCATACTGAATACACGCCAGGGCTGTCTAATTAAGGACTGGTGTGATGGTATTAGCGGAGATATTTACGTGAGAGGGTGGTGAGTCACGGGGAAGGACAGTGAAGAATATTGCAAGTGAAAAATATTACAAGGAAATTCGAGTCCCAATCTTCCTTTGGGATTAGGACGTCTGGTTACTAATAGATGGGTAGAGTGACAGATAGATAGATAGATAGATAGATGGATAGATAGATAGATAGACTGACTGATAAGAGATAGATTGTGATAGATGATAAATAACAGATACACAGATAGATCGAAAGACAAATACAGCTAAACAGATACATAAATAACAGAGATGGGCAGACAGACGGATATAGATAGATTACACACACACACACACACACACACACACACACACACACACACACAGGAGAGCTAACATTACCGAACAAAACACACATTTAATCCTTCATTATATAAATAAAAATACTTCATAATAAAAAAAAAAAACTGCACTGAGATCAGACTAAATTACTGAATATATTTAGAGAGAGAGAGAGAGAGAGAGAGAGAGAGATTCCACTACTTATGCCAATATTTCTAAAACACATTATTTAACAACTCTTTACAAAATAATCACTTTCACTATTTTCCCTCAGACCATTTTCCTCCCATAGAGACCTCTGGGGCCGTAAGGGTTAAGCTAGATTAAATGATTCCCTCTCTCTCACTCACTCACTCACTCTTTCGCTTTCTCACTCGGCGCCGCGACTTTCTCTATTATGGAATTTTCCCAAACTCCGGGAACTTTTGAGGAAGTAAGAAATTGGCGAGAGGGAAAAAATCTGAAAAGTCTGGCTCCATTGGTAGAGAGAGAGAGAGAGAGAGAGAAACATGATACAAAGACACACAACACACCTGATAATAACAAACACACAAAAAAAAACATAGAAAAACAGTAGGGAAAAAGTCCAAAAGAAAACAGTCCCCCATTTAATTAACAAGCTTTCCCCTGCAGCCTCATAATACAATATTCCCGGGTCGGCCTGCCACTGGGAATACTCGTGAATATTACATCTATTTTATGTCGGTTTGGGACAGGCTATTACCACACTCGCTGGCTATGTGCTGGTGTGTGTGTGTGTGTGTGTGTGTGTGTGTGTGTAATTTTTTTCACCGGGTCGGTCATTATCACTTGATGGTCGTGATCGTCAGCTTTTTACCCTCCCGGAAGGGAGCTGAGAGCTCATATAGTCCGATCTAAGGGCAAGGCTGTGACCTTCACACACACACACCCACCCCCTTGCTCAAGGGGGACAGTAACCACCCACTTCATCAGTGAAACTCTTCGCAACCTGAGCGAGGCGCGAACTCCCGTCCACCAGTTGGCAAGCGAGAACGTTACCACTGCGCCAGCGAGCGGTGTGTGTGTGTGTGTGTGTGTGTGTGTAAATCAGTTACATAAATTCACACTTTATCACGTGCAAGAGATCAAGGGGCTTTGGCTACTGTGAGGCTTAACACTCAGCGGGGAGGAGGGAGGGTGCTAAAAATATATATAAATGTCGAGGGGGACTTTAAAAATATACATATGGGTCAAGGGAAGCGAGAAAGAGAGAGAGAGAGAAAGAGGGAGAGTGTGAGAGAGGAGGGGGAGGCAGACCGTATCTAAATATATTCCGTTTTTACTTCCGCGTCAGTAAAACCATCCAATATATAACTTGCGAGAAAGATCTTTATTTTTATTCATGCAATTAGCGGGGTGAATTATAGGTGCATTTATCAACAACCTTAAGCAAAAAATAAAAAAATAAATATGGACTGAGAACCACAAACTATGGCAGCATCCGTAGAGTAGGTAACAGGATTTCGTCTAATATTTCACCTCCAGTATTTCTCACTTCCGTCTGCTGGCTAATATTCCTAAAATGTTGGAGGTCTGATATGATTTCTTTACTGACAGATACATATTTTCAGCTCATACTTCGCCACTTCTATTTCTCACTTCGCGTAAAATTTCACCTATTTCTCACTTCGTCTAATATTGCTCTGTTCTATTTCTCACGTCGCCTAATATTTTCCCTCCTCTATTGTTTATTTTCCTCTGCTGATTAACATTCTTAGTTGATAAAGGTCTGACATATTTCTCTGCCAATTGATACAGAAATTCGCCTTATATTTCACCTCATCTATTTCTCACACCTCTCAGCTGGCTACAATTCCTAAACTGAGAGAGGCTTGGCACGTTTCTGCTCTCTGATACGATGCGTCAGGGAGGGAAGTGACGGACATGCACTAAGTGTGAAGGAGACGCAGTGGAAAAGAGGGCGAATTTGTCCACCTAGCTGCATAACAACGACACAAGACTACGCTAAAATTATCCCTGAATTTAAGCCCCAAACTTAGGTAATAATGGCAATAAAAATCACGCCCACCGTCACATCAACACAAACTTGGGTCATAACCGTAAAAAAAAAATAATCAAAGACTTATTTAAACTGTTATTTTAATTTCTATCACGGCCATAACAATTACCTTACGCAAACGCCACAAGGATAAGAATATATATAATACCATAAGAATAATACCACAAGAATAATACAAGAAAAATAATACCACATGAATAATACCACGAGAGTAATACAAGAATAATACAAGAAAAATAATAATACCGCGAAAATAATACCACGAGAATATCACAAGAGTAATACCACATGAATAAGAATATATAAGAACCGTGACCACTATCATGGCACTAACAACTCCCCTATTTCATTCCTTAACTCCAGACGATTTTCTTGAGCCTGAGAGTGTTAACCAAATAAAAGAACGTAAATAAAAAAAAATGAATACAGAAAACGGGAAAAACGAATAAAGAAAGCGCAAAAATCAAAATCAATAAAGGAAAACGGGAAAAATGAACACAGAAAAATGAAAAATGAATACAGAAAAAAACAGGAAAATGAATAAAGAAGGAAAACGGCAAAATTAATAAAGAAAAACAAGATATGCATAAATGTCAAGGCCAACTTCAGTAAAAAAAAATTATCTAAAACTTCAAGGCAAACTTGGGTGCAATTTTGGACAGAGAGACAGGAAAAAAAAGAAGGGATTTTTTTTTTTTTTTGGCTCGCTGCTTCCTGGTTATATAGAGAATACTGACACTGCAAAAATAAAAATGATACAGGAAGGTCAGAGGCAGAAGAGGACGGTTAAATTTATAGAAAATGTGTGGTGTTTCAGAGCCTCTTTTCTCTCTCTCTCTCTCTCTCTCTCTTTGGTGGGAATTGATATGGTGGTGGTGGTGGTGGTGGTGGTGGTGGGGGTGGTGATGAAAGTAGAGCCAGTGACAAAAGCTAGCCTAAAATGCCACTGCCGTCTACTTCACACTTAGTTCATGTCACTCCCTCCATGCCTCTCTCAGCTTAGGAATATTATTCAGCATAGGAGAGTACGAAGAAGAGATGAAATATTAGGTAAACTCTTCTCCCTGACGCTTCACGGATACGTGAATAATGGAATAGGCCTACATGAAAGCTAATTATATAAGAAAAATAAAGATACAATTGCATTATACGGATATACATAGAAGACATAAATGAGATGCCTCTTAATAAAATGTCTTTCTCTTTTTCCAGACCTGCAAGACTTCAATCAAGCTGTCAGTCGAGGATTTGTAGCTGCTGTCAACATCTCACCCACCCCTTCACTACAAACAGCTGATCACCACTACAAACAGCTGGTCACCACTACAAGCAGGTGAAGAAGAGTCGGTTACCACTACAAACACCTGATCAACCACCACGAAGAGAGGGTCATCACTGCAAACAACTGATCACCACTACAAACAGCTAATCACCACCACACAAACAACAACAACAACAGCCAGCATCAGAGAGCAACAAAACCAACGACTCAATTACCGGAATCATCAAAAAAAATATCTGCAGCCAATTATATCACGAGTCAGTCTACGTTGTCAGCGGCCATTGCAAACCAGTTCATTAATTACAACACAGAAATTGCAAACCCACGAACTGCAAACAGGACTGTCCATCAATACCTAACAAACTCGTAGCGAACCTGTATGAGACGCGACGTGTACCCAGACCCAACATGACGCCTACAGAAAGAGTGTGGAGGTGGTAGTGGTGGTGTTTGTGGAAATATTGCGAGTGTTATTACCTACTGTCTCCATCACGCAAGTTATAAGCAAGATGGCTGCTGGGTTGTTGATGATGATGATGATGTGCAGCGGTGTTCGCCTCACCAAGTCGAGCACCATTACCACCACCCTGCCAGACCCAACGATGTGATCACCAATTAACTGATCGTTAATGACCTTAATTGTGCCTAGACGTATCCCACATGGAGGTCTACACAGTGTTCTACAACTACGAAAAGTAACTGGTATACAGTTCTTGCTGACTAGCCGTAGAGGAGTGAACACTAGTAAAATTTTAAGTGCCTGAGAGAGAGTTGGGAAGTGCAGGAAGATGTGAGGGTGGGGGAGGACCTCCGTTGCCATACGATCGGATGGAGGTCTATGAAGTGTTCTACAGTATAACTACGAAAAGTAACGGGATATAATTCTCTTTGAGTGGCCGTAGCGACGACTGAACACTAGTAGCATTTTAAGTGCCTCTGCGACTGAGGGAGAGTGTGGGGGGGATGTGAGGGGGAGGGGGTGAACCTCCGTAGCTATGCGACCAGACAGCTGCCGCCGCAACTTCCCCAAGAGGTAGAGTGGTGGTGGTGGTGGTGGTGAGGACAGCATGGGTGAGGACAGCGAGAGGCGGTGTGGGTGAGTGTGGGGCGGGCTGACAGGCAGGTGGCGCTGTGTGTGTATGTGTGTGAGGGGGACCAAATATACCCACTGTGGCAGCCCCCGTCATCACCCCTGCTCAGTTGGGCACCGCAAGCCCCGGCCGTCGCACCCGCAACTATACCTACCCCTACCCGAACACCCGCACCCGCACCCACACCCGCCCCTGCCGCGGTGAGCACGTGGGTGTGGGCGGTGAGCACGTTGGTGGGCGCGGTGGGGCGGCCGCTGCCATCGTCGCTACAACCTCCAGCCGCGGGGGCCGGCGCCTGGCCTCGCATGGCCGCGGTAATGTTCCTACGCAAGGCAATGCGTTACTACCGTCTCTGGATCTACACGTGCAATGCCGTCCTGCTCGTGTCAGTCATGGTGTTCTTGGGGGTGGCGTTGGGTGTGGCGGCACACCCGTACCTCTCCCTCGTGCCCGGACCCCCGCCATACCATCCCACGCTGCTCTACGGCTACATGGCCATCCTCCTACAGTCAGGCATCATACAGGCGCTGGGCTGTGTGGGGGCGCTGAGGCTGTGTCAGCGGATGCTCAGCATATACTGGCTGATGCTGCTCTTCTTGCTGCTGGGTGACGTGGTGGTGGGGCTGGTGTGGTTGTACCGCTTCCCTAACCTGGCTGACGGACTGCGCACGTATGCCCGAGACAAGCTACATACGCAGTACGGCAAGGACGCTGACATAACGGAGGCGTGGGATACACTGCAGCAGGCGGCGCGGTGCTGCGGAGTTGAGGGACCCGAGGACTACAACGCAACGTGGTGGGACGTGCGCCAAAACCACGCCGAGCTGCGGCTGCCTGCGTCCTGCTGCGTCACCAACTACAGCAGGAGCGCCGCGACCAGCACACGGGCGCCGCAGGTGGACCAAAAACCGCGGCACGTACCTAACTACCCCCGCAACAGCAAGGACAACACCTCCAAGAACACCAACAGCCGCCATGACACCCGCGGCCTCAACCAACGCAACCTGACCTGCGCCAACGCCAGCGAGGACCGGCAGTACCTCAGCAGGGGGTGTGCACAGACGTTGGAAAAGTGGCTGTTCACCTCAGCAGAGACCTTGATGATCCTGGGGTTCTGTGTCATAGCGTTTATTAAGTTGTGTTTTGTTGGTATATTGCGATTCGAAATACAGGAAATGATTCAGAAAATAAAAATCCTACAAGGCGAAGCTCCGTGTGTTCCCAACCCCGAGATAGCCGCCGCCTTGGGTCTAGTTTCGCCGGAGAAGGCTGCCGAGTGTGGGGGCCTTCTGAGCACCGGCGGAGGCGAAGGCGACGGCGCAGGCGGCGGTGAGGGTGGGGGCGGTGAAGGACGGCAGGAACCCGAGTCAATCGCCGCCACGCCCTTAACCCAGCCGCGCCTAAACCACCTACCAAGTCACACGGACGGCGCAGAATCGGACACGAATTCCCACTGCGCCCTCATCACGGACACTCCGGTGCGCAGACCACAGCCGGACAAGCGCAAGCCCAATGGTAACAACAATGACGTTACTGAACTGCGGGAGTTACGTCACGTGCGACAGACACAAATATGATGATTACGATGATGAAGTGCTGTCAGAGCCATGAAGTGTTATATACTGCGGCCCTCAACATGCTGACAGTGTAATAATAGAGTGATTTGAGGGCAGACAGTGTAGCTTGTGTGGTGTGTGTGTGTGTGTGTGTGTGTGTGTGTGTGTGTGTGTGTGTGTGTGTGTGTGTGTGTGTGTGTGTGTGTGTGTGTGTGTGTGTCACTCCATCAACGACGCTGATTCGCAAACCATCTTACGATTAAATTATCTATCGCAACTAAGACACTTTTTTTCGCATGTGGGACAAAAAAAAAAAAAATTTACTCCCACGCCTCTTCTTGCTTCCCACATGAACACATCTTAGGTACGAGAGAAAAAGTATCGTAAGAGTGGCTTTACATGACGGACAAGGAAAGGAAGTGTCGTAGAATCTTGTTAAGTCTTCTCTACAGAATCCTCTCTTAATTACGAAAAGAAAATTGTCGTAAAGTTAGTGGTGAGGGGCCTTGGGGTGATTTTATAGCCTTATCCCGCCCGTGACCCCTCTCACCACATCACCACAGTGCACCACAATACCTCACCACCACACACCACAGCACCACTACATCTAAACTCACCATCACACACGCCACACATTACACCACACTACGCCACACTCCCGCTAGTGCTGGTGCTGAGTCAGGCTGAGTGCTGAATGCTGCCTTACACCAATCACTGCAGGACCTACATTACTATTACTCACACACTTACGACTCATTCCCTCTCGCAACTAAGATGATTTTGTGGGAAGGGCAAGATTGGCGTAGGATCTTACCTTCTTCCTGTTCTTCATGTCAAAAACAGGCCTTAGTTACGAGAAAATATGATCGTAAATTATGCTGTGAATCTCAACCCAGGATCCGCCGCACCCCCACACACTCATCTCACCGTGGGAATCATCTCTTCGCCTCCACCTCCCTCGCTCCACCTCAACAAACAGGTAAGGAACAGCAAATTTTGTCTGTTATTTACGGCGAGGTGTATTATAGAGATTTCCTTTTTTCTTATTCCTCAATCCTACCTATCCTGTTTATAAATGGGAGAGTCTTAGATGATGATTACGATGATATCTGATTTTTTCCTCTCCTACTCTCGTTTTCTACCCACTTCCATTAACTGGTGGGAAATGCGGCGATGATGATGATGATGATGATGATAATGATAATAACTACAACTCTATTTGGGAACGACATCAAGGAGGGCGAGGGGAGGAGAGGGGAAATGGGGGAAGAGAAAGAGGGCAATTTAAGAGGAGGAGTACGGGAAACACGTATAGGAAGAGGGACAGACGTAGGAGGAACGAGGAGAGTAAGATGAAGAGGAGAGGGACGAGGAATGGAATAGGGAGAGAAAAGGACTGAGGGATTAGAAGGGCAGAAATGGGTAGAGGAAGAGAAGAAGGAAAGAGGGGAATGGAGGAAGGAGGGAGGGGGAATGGAGGAAGGAGGGAGGGAAACTGAAGAGGAGGGAGGGAGGAGGAGGGGGAGGGAATCCGTCAATTTCAGTCAGAAGGGGTAAAAGTGATGGTGAGGTGACAGAATGACAAGAGAGGAGAAGAGGGGAGAGGACAGGGAGAAGGACGAGGGAAACTGGAGAAGTAGGGAGAGAAAGAGGGCAATGGTGGGATAGGTGGAGGAGTTATAGACGGGAGGAGGAGGAGGGGGAGGAATTAGAAGGGAAGAGGGAAATGACGAAGGAAAGACTGAGGCGACAAAGCATCAAGGGTAAGGACAAGAAGGGAAATCAGAAAAAGTGGGGACGTCAAAAGATGAGGGGAATGAAGAGAAAGAGAGAGAGAGGAAGGAAAAGGAAGAATAATGGAGGGAGGAAAGTAATGAATGGAAAAGGAGGAGAATGGAGAAATCAAAGAAGAGGTTGAGGGGAAATGAAAGAAGATGAGGAGGGGGGAATGGATTAGAGGATGAGGGGGAATGGAAGACGAGGATGAGGGGGAATGGAGAGAAAGGTGAGGAACAGGGAAGAAAGAGAGGTGAAGGGGAGTGAAGAGGACGGGAGATGAAGGGTCACAATGGAAGGGAAGGAGGAGATGAAATGGGAGGAAAGAGAGAGGAGGAAGGGAAGGAATAAGGAAGGAAGGGGGAATGATGAATGGTGGCCGTGAAAGGCTAAGGAACACCACCAACTCTGTTTGTCTTGGCCCCACCACACTCAAGTCCATGTTGTGGTGAGGGGGGGAGATGGCCCTGAGTGGAGATGATGATGATGATGATGATGATGATGACGATGACGAGTGGTGGTGGTGATAGTAATGATGATGATGATGTGGAATAATGAGTGAGTGTGGTGATGACGAGTGAATGTGAAATGTGGTGATGGTGGTAATGAGTGTGGTAGTGAAGGGCAGTGCGGAGTGTGTAAGAAGTAATGTTGAATGATGGGTGAAGGAGATTTTCAGAGGAGATGGTGGAGATGATTTTAAGAAGAATAAGTCAAGATGATTCTGCCTGGACAAAACACAGGGGATTTTTAAGAAGAAAGAGATGATTCTGTGAGAGGGGAATGTGATGAAGATTCGTAATGAGTGAATGTAGTGACGGATGTTGTGATGTGTGTTGTGTAGTGTTGCCATTGTGGTGACGCAGATCAGAATTCAGTAAATGTAATGATGATGATGATGATGTGTTGATGTTGTGTGGTGAATGTGGTAAGGCTGAGTGTTGTGGTGATGGTGGGCGGTAGTCATGGTGGTTGTGATGAGTATGGTGCTGGTGTGGTT
>NC_137042.1:27924278-27934278 GCF_032717465.1 Coenobita brevimanus
AAGGATATTTTAGGGATTTTGTTTTTAGGAATATTTTTAGGGATTTTGTTTTACGGGAATTTTAGGGATTTTGTTTCTAGGGGTAATTTTTAGGGATTTTGTTTTACGGGAATTTTAGGGATTTTGTTTCTAGGGGTAATTTTTAGGGATTTTGTTTAAGGGATATTGTGCAGTACCGGAATTTTATCGCAGGTGCCTTTCTTTAAGAGGCCACTAACATTTAAGTATCCCTCACACTACAACCGAAACTCCTACCGTCTTTACCTTCCTTTGCCGTTTCATATCACCATCTCTCTATTCCAAAACAAGCAGCGCCTTCTCTACACACCTAAATCCATCCTAACTACAACCTCTTATTTATTTATTTATTTATCTACTAACTTATTTTTGCTGTGTCGTCATTCTTCCCAAACTACCAAAACACCAACCAACTTCTCTTTTCCTTCACCATCTGTCAGCAAACTCCCGCCCTACGCCACCCACCGTCATGCCCGTCCCAGTCTCTACAACCTTCTTTTCCACATCCAGCTGCTTTTCGCCTTCTTCTAAATAACCTCAAGTTTTTATCTTCTTATTCTTCAACAACTGCCATCGTCTCAAACTACTCCTTCGCGCCCCTTCTCTCTCTCTCTCTCTCAAAATAACCTCAATTTTACTTTTCTAATTTCTTCAACCACTGCCATCGTCTCAAAACACCCGTTCTCACTCCTTCCCCAACCCTTTCCTATTTTCCTTCGCCATTTCTCACCCGCAGCTTCCCGCCTCCCACAGCCACTCACCTATTTACACAACGGCGGGGGAACTAAGGGCAAAAAGACAAAAAAGAAAAGAAAACACAATATCCTGAAGGGTGCGCAGTCGAGGTCCATTTTAAGAGGAACTATGGGTGGTCGTGAAGGGGTGGAAGGCATAACTATTTGTACAAGGGGAGCAAGATGGGCGGAGAAGGGGAGAGAATGTGTGTGTGTGTGTGTGTGTGTGTGTGTGTGTGTAAGGGAAGAGAATTCGTGTGTGTGAGGAAAGTACACAAATTCGCGGAAAGAGGACACCGGAAAAATGCTTGGAAGGAACATTTAAGAACGGAATAAACTCATACATGGGTAAACACGGGGTGCTCACTATCCACTCATTCGATGCAGTTCTAACTTTGCGTAACTACAGTGAACGACAAGCCAAGCGGTTTCCTGTACTCCAGGAAACCATTTACTACGCTGGGCAGTAACCACATAACCAACAACTGAACGCCTAGCGGTCCAGTGGGCTTAATCGCTCCAATATGAGAAGTTCCGTAAAGGTCAGAGTACAAAGGATGGTTGTGGTCATTGCTCACACAGTTCCAGCCTTGCCCCGGGCCCCTGCGTAGAAAAGTAATGATGGATGGATGGATGGATGTATACTGTAAAGAGATAGACAGATAGACAGACAGATGGATAGATAAATACACAGGTGGACAGATGGATAGATAGGATGGGTAGATTTCGTGACAAAGTGGGGCGAAGCTTGTGATAAAAGATTTAAGAATTTAGGGAAAGATTACGGAAAAAATCTGATGAAAGAGAGATGTTGTGGGTAAGTATTTGGCCATGTGGTGGAATAGCGTAGTTTAGGGGAAGGGAGGGAGAGAAAAAAAAACTGGGAGACTAGGGAAGATCTGGGCAAATAATAATTAAATAAATAAAATGGAAGCACAGGGGTCAAAGTAGGGATCAGGGGAAATGGGAGAAAGGGAGGGAAGTGAATGTTTGGGGAGGTGGAGAGTAAGGAAGAAATTTAGGGAGGGGAAACGAAAATTTAGACAAGGGAATCTCATGAGGAAAACCATAAAAAGAAAACTGAATACGAAGAGAGAAAAGTGACAGGTTAAGAACAGAGGGAAAATAAGGGGAAAGACTGAAAAACTAGGGAAAGGTTAGGGAAGGCTGGGGAAAAAAAAAATGGGGAAATTCGTGAGTATCTGGGGACACAGGGGGAAAAACAGGGTAAGATATGGCTGTCCAATGCTAGAGAGGTAAAGGAAAAAATAAAGTAAAAAATGAAGGTTGTGATTTATTTGTGCGGTCGACCTAGAAACCTATTTGTGGGTAAGTTGCGGGCGGGGATGAGGTGTGTGTGTGTGTGTGTGTGTGTGTGTGTGTGTGTGTGTGTGTGTGTGTGTGTGTGTGTGTGAGAGAGAGAGAGAGAGAGAGAGTTGAATGTCCGTAGGTGTGTATATGTGTGTTTGTGTTTAGGTGGGAAAAGTAGGCAAGATGGTGTATGTTGGGTAAGCAGGGAGGCAATGTGGTGTGTGTGTGTGTGTGTGTATGTGTGTATATGTGTGTGTGTGTGTGTGTGTGTGTGTGTGTGTGTGTGTGTGTGTGTGTGTGTGTGTGTGTGTGTGTGTGTGTGTGTGTGTGAGAGAGAGAGAGAGAGAGAGAGAGAGAGAGAGAGTTGAATGTCCGTAGGTGTGTACAGTATATGTGTGTTTGTGTTTAGGTGGGAAAAGTAGGCAAGATGGTGTATGTTGGGTAAGCAGGGAGGCAATGTGGTGTGTGTGTGTGTGTGTGTGTGTGTGTGTAAACAGGGGTGGGTTGTGGTCGACTGTACAATCAAACTTACATCCCTTTATGACAGTCTTTTTTCTCTCTCTCTCTCTCTCTCTCTCTCTCTCTCTCTCTCTCTCTCCCCACCTTCCACATTCAGCAACTTTTTCCATATCACGAATGTCCAGTTTATGAAGTTTTATCTGACTTTTTCAATCGACTTCCTCTCTCTGTCTAGCTACCTACCTATCTATCTATCTATCTATTTATCTAGTTATGGATGTCTATGTACTGTATGTATCTATCTGTCTACCTATCTATCTATTTCATAATTCAATGTTCTTATCTATTTCGCCCATCACGTATAATTTTTTCCTTTTCAGCTGTCATTTACCTCCCCCCCTTCTCTCTCTCTCTCTCTCTCTCTCTCTCTCTCCATCCTGCATCGTAATCATCCTTGACCTGACTCCCACTCCACGTATCTCCATCTATCTACCTACCTACCAACCTACCTATCTATCTACCTACTTACCTACCTACCTACCTACCTATTTACCTATCTGTCTATCTGTCTATCTCTACTCCAAGGATGGATCGTCTCTCGTAATATTTGCAAAGAAAAAGAAAAGATTAAATTTCAGAAGAGACATAATTTTATCATTACTGAGAGAAAATGCAACCATTAAAACAAAAAAAATAACACTAACCACTTCAGAACGATTACGTAATTTTATACTTCGTTGCTGCTGCCTCCAAGTTCGTTTATTTATTATTATTATTATTATTATTATTATCATTATTATTATTTATGCCTGAAAATCCCTCTGGCAGTGGCGAGGTTCAATAAACTCCTCTTTTTTACTCATAGAAATACCTGGAGCTTACTTAAATCGTCAGGTGTGTGTGTGTGTGTGTGTGTGTGTGTGTGTGTGTTCTTATGAGTATACAGATAAACAAGATGACTGATAAAGAGTAAGAGATATACAGACGGATGCAAACGGACAGACAGACAGACTGACAGAAAGGTGTGCACGGACAGATACAGAGAAATAGATGAATACAGAGAGAGAGAGAGAGAGAGAGAGAGAGAGAGAGAATAATCTACTTTACTATCTATTTCTTATTTTTATAGACCAGATGGCAGTCATATCCTACCCATCAGCTCTCTCTCTCTCTCTCTCTCTCCTTCTTCTTCCATAATTCCCCTCTTAATCTCTCCCTTCCTCTTCATGCAGTATTAATCATTCTCTTTCTCCCTCTCTCTCTCTAATCTTCTCTTTATTCTCCTTTGTCTCATTACGTCCTCTCTGTTTCTCCTATTCTCCCTTCTTCACCCTATCTGCTCACCCTTATCCATGCCCCTACCCTGTCACCTTTCTTCCCCTTCCCTCACCCTTTCCCACTCCTCCTTCTCCTTCCTTCCTCCCCATGTCTCCCTTCCCTTCACCTCCTTCCTCTCTTTTTCTTTCACTCTTCTCATTCTTCTTCACATCTCCCTCTCCCTCCCTCTACCTCACCCTTGTCTCACCTTTACCCATCCAACTCACTATCCCTCGTCCTCTCACCCCTACCCTTTCCCCTTCCCTAGTCCCTCCCCTACACCTGCCTCACTCCTTATTCCCACCCTCACCCATCCCCCTAACCAGCCTGTCACCCTTCTTCCCCTCCCCCCACCCTGCTTACTCTCACCCTTCTCCATTCCCTTGTCATCCTCTTTCTTCTCACCCCCGATTCACCTTTCTCACCCTTACCAATCTAATCCGTCACCCTACTCCCCTACCACCTCTCCCTCCTCTTCTCACCCTTCGCCTCCTCAGTTACTCTGTTACACTACTTCCATCACTGTTCTAATCCTTTACTCATCCCTCACCCTTTCCTTATCCCTGTTTAACCCCTATTTTCAGCCCTGCCTCATACTCCCCTGTCACCCCTCACCCCTACCCAGTCACCCTTCACCCCTATCCTGTCCCTTTCTCACCCTGTCACCCTTCACCCCTATCCTGTCCCTTTCTCACCCTGTCACCCCTCCTCATCCCTTCCTTAGTCCTATCTCACCCCTGTTTTCACCAACCCACACATCCCTGCCACCCCTCATCCCTACCCTCGCACCCCTCACCCCTACCCTGGCACCCTTCACCCCTATCCTGGCACCCCTCACCCCTACTCTGACACCCTTCATCCCCTACCCTGACACCCCTCACCCCTACCCTGGCACTCCTCACCCCTGCTCTGTCACCAATCATCCCTACCCTGCCACCCCCCCTATCGCCCTATCACCCTGTCACCCTTGCCGTGCCACCCCACTAGTTGTTGTGTGTGGGGTTCGTGTCACCGCCCCGGCCATACAGTGCCAGGGTGCCACGCCAGGGCCCTCACACTGGCACCTGGCACTCCATTAGCACGATCAGTGAGGGGGAGACACGGCAGGGGGGGGGAGAACGTAGGGACAGTAAAGGAATGGTGGAGGAAGGGAAAGGAGAGAAAAAGTAGGGATAAAGGAAAAGTGGTGGCGGGAAGGAAGAAAAAGTAGGGACAGATAAGGAATGATGGAGGGAGGAAAAAATAGAGAGTAGGAATGATGGAGGGAGGGAAAGGAGAGAGAAAGCAGGAATGATGGAGGGAGGGAAAGGGAAGAGAAAGTAGGAACAGAGGAGGAATGGTGGAGGAAGGGAAAAGTGTGTGGGAAAGGGGAAGAGGGAGGGGGCAAAGGAGATTAAAGAGGAGAAAATCTTAGAAGGGGGAGAAGGGGAAAAGTGTGGGTTGGGTAAGAATGGTGAATGACAAAACAAGGTTTGGGAGGACAGAAAAAGTGGGGAAAGGAAGGAAAGCATTAGAAGAAGCGCAGGAAACGTCGGAATGGGTAAGAAAATAGAAGGAAATTTGAGAAGGGACAAGAGAGGAAACGACGGAAAAAAACGATAGGAAAAATAGAAAAAAAAATTGAGGGATAGTGGCAGGAGATATGTGATAGAATAAAATACGTGAGTCAGGAGGAGGAAAGAAAAAGGAAGACTTTTAAAACTATATATAAAAAATACCAACAGTTAGTAAAGGTGGAGCCAAATGCTTTTCGGCTCATTGACTCCCCCTCTGCCACTGACTCTCTTCACCCTCTCTCCCTGTCTCTTTATTGCATATTGCGAGGCTGCATCCCTCTCCCTTCACTGCTTGCAGCATCCCTCTCCCTTCACTGCTTGCTGCATCCCTCTCTCATTACTGCTTACTGCATCCCTTTCTCTTTCTACTGCTTACCGCATCCCTCTATCTTTACTGCATACTCCATGGCTGCATTACTCTGTTTATTACACAATAACACCAGATAACGCTCTTTCTCATTCCCAGCGTGCATACCTCTCCCTCTGTCCCTTTTCCATCCACACTCTGACGGGATATATCTCAGGTATGCTCACTCCTTCACGTGCACACCTCATCAACTCTGGATCAGTATTCCTATCATTCCCTACGTAAATGATTCCCAGTTTTTCTTTTTCTTTTCTTTCTTTTTAAATGAAACGAGTACAGACATCTGGAGACAGGCGACGACTTCTCCTTTAATTCTCTTATGTTCTGTTGTATATAAAGGGGACAGTTTTCAAAATTTTCGGTTTTGGTATCTCTCTCTCTCTCCCTCTCTCTCTCTCTCTCTCTCTCTCTCTACCATACAAAAAAGTGAGGGGGAAAGTGTGGGTGGAGAAAGAGTACGCAGAGCTAGTAATAAATGAAAAAAAAAAAAAGAGCGGGGGGGGCACCTGTAATAAGGTTACCTGTCGGGATTCGAGATAAAGTAGCTGGGATAAAGATCTTAACTACATACTGGAGGGCGAAAGCAGGAGGAGAAACATGGGAGGGGATAGGAATGATCTGAAAAGGGTACAGGAAATGGGGAAAGACGAAGGGAATGAGAAAGTAAGAAAAGTAACGAAAAAGCCACTAGAGGAAGAGAGACTGGGCACAGGAAATTGACTCAGGGAGGAGGAGGGACTGATTTAAAAAAATAAATATATAAAAATAATTGCAAACGATAATAAAAAGAAACGTATTTTTCTGTTGTTGCTGCCAGGTAAATAGCAACTGTCATACCTGTTCTGATATACTAAAAATAAAAGGAAAGAGAGAGAGAGAGAGAGAGAGAGAGAGAGAGAGAGAGAGAGAGAGACCATAAGGTGATTACAACCGTCTGGTGGCAGCAAGAATAAATTACGAAAGGACGTCATCGGAGTGAAGAGGTTGAAGGGATGCGAGAGGCGTGGATAGAGACCTGAGGAGGATTCTGATGGACAGGGAAAACAGAGGGATTCAGGTAACGACTGGAAGGGGAGGTGGATAGGGAGGCGCATGGGGATCAGATGAAGAGGAAATTGGGAGATGGGGAGGGGAAGGGCAAGGGGAGTGAGAGAAGGGGAGGGGAAGGGCAGGGGGAGAGAGAGAGAGAGAAGGGGAGGGGAAGGGTAGGGGGAAAGAGAGAGGCAGGGACTGAGTAGTGGAAAAGATAGACATTATTTTGAAGCCTCTGAGTTTTCCTTTTACTTGTTCCTGGATCCTATAGCCCACCCAGTTTATAATAGGGGGATACGGGGTTCGGATGATGATGATGATGACGATGATATAACAAGCTAGTCGTGGATGAGGGGTCGTTAATGAGTAAAGACAAAAACACCAGGGTCACTTCGTCATGGTCACTCCGCACGTCAGGCAATACACAGATAAACGCATAGATACACACACACACACACACACACACACACACACACACACACACACACACAACAATCAACACGACAAAGTACGAAAACCCAATCTAGAAGTCGGAAGGGATAACTAAGGAAAACTGTTGTTCACTCTTACAGTGTGTCGAAGCCTAAACATCACCCCTTACCCTGCAGACACCACGTTTTAAAATCAGTGTGCGCTCAATCCTATCCACTGGGTAATATACTTAAAAGGTAAATAAGGTAAAAACAATAAAAAAGACAACTAATGACTAAATCCCTCCTGAGCAGAGTATAAAAACACAAATCACATAAGAAACAAAACAATGGATAAATAAAACGGACATGCAATCACAGCCACATATGTAAAGACGCCCATCTAGAAATTTTAAAGGGTAACTATGGAAAACTGGTCGCCACCCCTACACCGTGTCGCAGCCCTCAACCCCATACCTCACCCCGCAGTTTTGTGGACCCCAGCCAGGCCTTAAATCACTGCCTCCACCCCCACCCACCCTCGCCCCCCACCCTGCATTACTCCACTCCCTCTGCTTATGTGGAGGACTGGATCGTGTAAAAGGGATTGGGATTAGGATTCGATCGCATGTAAGGATTGGAGTGAATTCTGTAAGGTTGAAATTAATGTGTTCACCCTCCATTTTCCCGCCATCCACCCTCGCCTCCCTCACTTCATTCCGATTGTGCATGTGGACTACACAATCGTGTCCAAGGATTATTATTAGGATTCGATTGTCTATAAGAACTGGAAAGACTGGATTGCCTGTAAGAAGTTGGAACAGAACTGGATTGTTAATGGCAATGAAAAGGGATCATACAAGAATCGGAAGCATTTACGGGTTTTAAGGGGGATTGGATCATCTATTAAGATATATTAAACAAGAACGAGGAAGAAAGGAGAAAGTAAGTAAAATGAAATCTGGATCATGGTCAACCTCTTTAATACTTGATGTCGTATTCTTGCTGCTACGAGATGATTTTACTTGAAATAGAAGAGGTCCCTGAGAGCAGAGAGTTACATACCCATTTCTTTATTTCAGCATAATGACGTCTTACACGCTGTATGTCAGGCTTGCAAACGGCAGACGGTAAAGGGGATTGGATTGGATCAGAAAGGGACTTAGACGAAGACAGAATACCATTAAGAACGGCATTTTTTGTTTATTTTATTTATTTATTTTTTGGCAAGTGAGAGGGTGGATTGGCAATTGGCCCCTGTGGAAAGGTGGATATAAAAATGAATGGGGCGTGATGATAATGAAATCTGAGAGAGAGAGAGAGAGAGAGAGAGAGAGAGAGAGAGAGAGAGAGAGAGAGAGAGAGAGAGAAAATTGTCACTTTGACTAAATTTACGAGGCACATAAAAGTGAATGGGTGTGTTGATGTTAAGGGCTTGTGTTCGAGAGAGAGAGAGAGAGAGAGAGAGAGAGAGAGAGAGAGAGAGAGAAACATGAACGTGCCACATCCAAAAATAGCATACGTGAAAAAAAAAAATTGACATCTGCAGAAATAACCCTGTGTGTGGGGGGGGGGGAGGTGTCAGGGAGTCTCCTAGGCCCACAGGTGCACGGCCATGTCTGACACTACAATTTTTTTTAACATGTATGCCAAGAAAACTGAAGGTTGACTGAAAGGAAGGGTGGGGGAAGGGGCGATAGAGAAGGGGTGAAGGGAGGAAAGCTGGGGTTGGGGAAGGGATGATGAGAGAGGAAAGGGGTGAAGGATGAGAGGGGGAGGGAGGTAACAGAGGGGAGGGGAGGGGAATGGAGTGTGAGATGTTGGAGAGAAAGAGAAATGAGAAATATAACAGAGGGGAAAGAAGTGTGGGGTGAACGAAGAGAGAGGAGGAAAGACAAGAAGAAACGAGGAAAGGACAGAAGAGGGTAGGAAATGAGAGGAGCGAGGAGGAGAAGTGAAGAGAGGAGAGAGAACAGGAGAGAAGAGTTAGATGAGGAACGAGGAGGAAAGGAGACGCGAGGAGCAAAAACGAGAGGAGAGGAGAGAAGAGAGGAGTGGAGAGGGATGTGAGAGAAGAGGGATAAAACAGGAGAGGAGAGAGAAGCGATGAGAGATAAGCTAAGGGATGAAAGAGGAGGGAGAGGAGGGTAGGAGGAGGAGGGGAAGAGGGGGGAGGGGGAGGAGGGGAGAGGGGAGAGGGGGTAATGATGCACGACCACAGCAGCCTCCAGGCGTGTGCGGAATCTGGGCCGGTGCTGACTTAGTGCTGACAGCCGCTGACTTCACCGCCTCTCGATATTAGGCTGAGGTTACCGCTTGAGGGCTGGCTTAATGCTTAGAAACGAGACTTAACGCTTAAGGCCCGGGTCAATGCTTGGAAATGGGACTTAACGCTTGAGTGGTAGTTTAACCCGTGGAAGCATGCCTTAACGCTTGAGGGGTGGCTTAACGCGTGGAAACATGACTTAAACGCTTCGCTTCTGAGGCTTTAAGGTGAACGCTTGAGGGCTGGCTTAACCCCTTCAGTGCGATGGTCCATTTTAAAGCTTATTCTCCCTAGCACCTCTTCCTTAGCGACTTATTTTGGGATATGACTGGTTAGTATCCCTCTGTACATTATGTATGTGGAGTATGATGCTAGTACAATGATTTATGCAACACGGAGGAAAGTGAGGTGTAATGAGCAAAGTCGCTCAGGAAAAGGCGTTAGGGAGCTTCCCTACCCAACAAGAAGATGGGTCTATATTTAAATCCTCCAGTTCCAAAATTTCTCCTCTAAGCTGAATAAAATCGTCT
>NC_137042.1:27939278-27954278 GCF_032717465.1 Coenobita brevimanus
AAGAGAGAAACACATTTTTGTATCAACGTTCGTCTCATATAAAAAAAGAAAAGAAAATACCAAAAACCCGAAGTAACCTATTGCCTCTAATTTCGTACCCTCACTTTCCTACCCATTCCTTGCCCTTTAATTTTCCCCTCTCCTCTCCTTTCCATTTTCCTCTCTCCCCCTCTCACTTTCCTTTCCCCTTGGTGGTTTTCTTTTCCCCCCCTCCCCTTCTCCCACCCCTCACACCACAAAAATAGCCCCAACTCTTCTCCCTCCCCTCTGGAACTCTGCCGCACCAGGACGGGAAAGCTGAGCAAACTTTATTTTAGGGAAACTCCGAAAATTTCGCTTATGCACGAGATGACCAGGAAGTTCAGGGAATATGATATAAGGGACCACCACACCACACCGCACCACTCCCTCCCCCCACACCACACCACACCTTCCCCCACACCACACCACATCACACCACCCCCACATCCCTCCCCCACCACAGCACATCACACTACCCCCATCACACCCCCAGACTCTTCCTTACCACAAAATCCTTCACGCAACACCACCTTCTCCCCCCACATCACCCCAATTCTTCAGTACCCCCTTCCACACCACACCATCGCACAATAACCCACACTACCCCACCCTGCTGCGATTTTTCTCAGTCTATTAAAGTGGGATGTGAGAGAAGGTAGACGAAGCTGATGAGATACCGGCAAGAAAAAGTCAGAAGGATTTTGAAGTTAGAAATATAGAGCCGTGGTGAGATGAACTTCGCTGAGCCTTAGCAATGAGGTACGAATTAGTCTCCTTGGTTACTAGTTAAATCTGACCACACCTGGGGATCTCCGTCACTTTAGAATAAACTCTCTTAAGTTAATAATTACAACTTAAGACAATTTTCACTCTAGACCATCCACTTTTCGTTCATTTCCTTCCCTTTAATTGCCATCCACCTGTCAATTAAAAGTCATCCACCTCTCATCCACCTGTGTCAATCATCCTACTCCACCTGCTTGAAATATGAGCCAAAATCCACATAAAAATGAAAAAAACACACACAGGCATTTCTACCTCACTGTGAATACTAATTACTGTACACACACACACACACACACACACACACACACACACACAAAACCACTTCCTCTCCATGCATCCTGTACATTCCTCTCTCTCTCTCTCTCTCTCTCTTTCAAATTAATGGTAATGGTGGTGGTATTGTGTTTTCACCTCATCCCCGTCATTTTATCTCCCCACCCCTCAAGGAAAATGGCTTCTCACTCTCATTACCCTTTCTTTCATTTAATTACCCAGTTAGCTCCTTCGGTTATTATTATTATTATTATTATTATTATTATTATTATTTGGCCTACCTATAATTTCCTTCCTGCTTTTAACTTACCAATACTTTTTAGCGTTTCATTTATTTCATTATTTAGGTCTAATAATCATATTCCCTAATTTTTTATTCATTTAACTAAACGTGAATTCTTCCTGTCTTCAACCATTATTTGTTATTTTTATCTTTCTGTCACTTTTATCTCCATTTGCCTTATCATTTTTGCCAGTTTATTAATATATATACTTTGCTGATTCTGTGCTGCATTTCATGATCATTTTCTTTACTCGTCTTTATTCTCTGTACTTCACATGCGTTAGAATTTCTTAGAACTTTACCGAACTCATTTACTGTCATTAATTTACTTGTTTAATTTCAATACCTCTCGTTTATCCTGAATTATTATTATTATTATTATTTCCATTTTCAATTTAACCTATCCTTGTTTTGTATCGTGTATGAGCTTAATCATATATCCTCTACAATATTTTTTTCGCTGTGTCCGTCGGTAGGGAGAGATGATGATCATGATGATGATGATGGTAAGGACGATAATGATGATGATGATGATGATGATGATGATGATGGGGAGGAGGAGGAGGAGGAAGACGATGAGGATGATGATGATGATACTGCTACTAATGACGACAATGATGACGATGTAATTTGTATTTTATAACCAATCCAAAATACTCCCTCCATATACGATTATTTTCTCTTCCCCAGTATTTTCCAAAAGGCACATCACATTCCCTCAACATACTTTTCTTTCTCGTTTCCCACATCATCGCACCCCATAAATTAAAAATATATATACAAAAAAAACTCCCGAGACCTTCAACCTTCATAAAAAAAAAAAAATAAATAAATAAAGACTCTGCCCTCATGAAAAGCCATCCACGTCACTCAAAAAAGAAAAAAAAAAAGGAGTCCAAGGCTGATCATCTTTATCCAGCCTTCCATTAGCACAGTTTGTCAAAGTTACCGACGCAAAATGACTGGGGGAAAAATGGAAAAAGAAGGAAAAAAAAAGTTGGTGCGTTCTGGCGGCCGATAAGCCTGAATTCTAATTAATCTTTTCAACTTTTTTTTCGTTTTTTTTTTTTTTTTTTTTTTTTTTGGGGGGGGGGTTCTTGTGTATTTAAAGTTTCATTCACTGGTTTATTCATGGACTGCACTGTATGAGGTTTTGTGCTATACTCTTTTCACTCTCACTTGGCCTAAATTTGCCATCCCTCCGTCCTGAATGCTCAGCTGTGACAAGAGATTAACATTAAACTTGGTGCTAGTCATGAAGAAGTGCTACAGAAAGGACACGGTCAATTTTTTTTTCTTTTTCGTCACTGAGGTCCGTAAAATAAGCTGCAAAAGGACGAAAATCTGGGCCAAGTTCAGATGAAAAGAGTACAGTTATTGCATTTTATAATATTCTTCTAAGTGGCAGTATACAGAATGAGTCGTATTCTAAATGGCTTGGAAAATTTCGTAACACATCTTCCTTTCTGATTTATCTTGCACAATACTCCTCAGTATCTTCTGTGTTGTATTCGGAAGTTTGTCGATGTGAAAACTAAATAAATAACACGCAGGAAAATGTTAGGGTACAGCAGGCAAAATAAATCGCCAAGGAACTGGTGCCACGAAGCGTCTGATGCCACCCAAAAAATACGACTCTACCCCACAGGCACCACGAATTTTTGTGTGGATCGTTTGGCCTGTGAGTTGAAGCCAAGAATCTCAGAATCTGTGTGTGTGTGTGTGTGTGTGTGTGTGTGTGTGTGTGTGTGTGTGTGTGTGTGTGTGTGTGTGTGTGTGTGTGTGTGTGTGTGTGTGTGTAGATAGACAGACAGAGAGATCTTTCTTTAAACATCTCCACCTCTTCTCCCTCGCTCCTCTTTCCAAACCTCCACCTTCCACCAAATTCCAATACTCTATCCCACTTTCATCCACTCAATCCCTATTCAGTCCCGCAGTCACTTACCTTCAATCACTCCTCCATTCATAATTATCAAACCTTACCAAACTCCAATTCACCATTTTTCACCAATCCCCCAATTCGTGGCCCCGATATCAACTCTCTTGATAAGATTACGGCTTGAAGGCTTTCCTCTCTGGTTAACTCGAGACTATTTGAAGGAGGGACCTCTTATTGAAGGAGTTAATCGCATCATTCCGCTCACGTATTTATAATTTAATTCTTGCTACTGACACATTATATTCTTCAGTTCGTGGGGGACTTCTCGTTGCAAGAAAGATTGCTGAAATTCGCTTATAACCCCCTTCAATACTTCCTTTCTCGCAAAACGCACAAAAGGTAAATAAAACTGCGTTGTGGTGGCGAAGACAGAATGCAGAATACAGTATATTGTTACGATACTGTTTTTATTTATCCATTTATTTTACCGTTTTATTTATTAATATTTTATTTATTATCCATAGCAGAAGAACACGCCTCTCCGACCAAAGGGGGCTTACTAGTACCAGCCAACTAAATCGCTAAAGCTATTTCAATCCCCGATTTAATCCCTCATCCACTACACTTCCAATCCGTCCACTAACATGCATTTACTAGACATGAATGTAGGTCCAGCGGTTTATACAGTTTATATGGGCCCCGTTCCTCCTCACAAACTGCCCTGCCTTTCTCTGATGTTTCCTGGTTAAACCGTCAAAGGTCTGACTAACTTCTAATCACCTCTCCGTCCGCCAATCCGCCAACCCGACCACTAACGAGACATTACCCGACGTCAGTGCACTGGCCAGCAGTTTATACAGTTTATATGGGTCCCGTTCCCCCTCACAAACTGCCTGGCCTCAAATTTTGGCGGGGCACAGCGTCATAAACCCCCGTGTTACCCAGATTGTAAACTCGGCCCTCTGGCTTGGCGTGCCGGAGAATTTCCCTGGCGACACAGGGAGGCGGGCGGGGTGGCAGGGGAGGACAGGGTAGAAGAGACTAAAGGGCAAATGGAGGTATGGGAGGAAAACAAGGAAGTATTGGAGGAAAATGGAGGTAAAGGAGGAAAAATGAAAGAGTTGTGAAAGTACGGGGGGGAAAAGTAAATACGTTTTTAGATTTCAGGACCTAATGGACGTGAGCTGAGAGAAGCGGGAGGAAAAGGGACGAGAGACGGAGTGTATGGAGATATGGGAGGAAGAATTGGAGGTACTGAGGCAATAACAGAAGGAATGGAGAGGAAATATGGAGGTATGGGTGGGGAATGGAGATACTGGAGGAAAAACGAAGGCACGGAGAGGAAATATGGAGGTATGGGAGGAACACTGAAAGAAAAGCAGAACTAGGGGAAAGAAATATTTAACAAACGATGGAGACGCGAGGAAGGGGTCGTGGGAGGAAAGGGAGAGATGGAGGTGTTTCATGGATGCACGGCAGGGAAAAACGGAATGAAGGGAGGAAAGCCGGAGGTAAAGGAAGGAAAAATGAATGGATTATGGAGGTATTCAGGAAAGAGTAGAGAAATTTGGGGATATAAAGAGGGGAGCAATTTAATAAGCGATTTAGGAAGCCTGGGAGTGAGAGACGTGGGAAGAAGGAGAGGAAAGCTGTATAAGTTTATGAAGGCAGGGAAGGAAGAATTGAGGGTTTTATGGGGGTTTATGTGGAGGAAAAATGGTGAAGGTTATGGAAAGAAGGTGAATATAGTCATCGTCATCACCATTAATGGAGGGTTTTATGGAGGTAGGAGGAGGAAAAATGGTGAAGGTTATGGAAGAAAAGGTGAATATCGCGCCATCATCATCATCATCTAGTGAGGGGAGGGGTATAACCGAGTCCGCTGGGAGGGAGGGGGGTAGATAAACACAGTCAATCTCTTATACTCGATTTTTTTTCTACCTGACAAAGATCCGCAACCCCCTTTCTGCTCAGGTGGTGGACAGGCGAAAACAGACTGGAGAACTGATTTGCCTATAAACAAAGGAGATTGATTCCTACCTTATAACTCAGGCTCATCGAATTTCCTGCCCAGTTCCCTTAGGTGAAAACAAACCAGCTACACCACACTTCTGTTTCGTCGTCTGCGCCTGATAACTAACCTACCCACCTCGTACCTCCTACCTTTACCTTTTAGAAGCTAATGGAGAAGGTAAGAGAGCAGGTAATGGGTAAAACTGGCGGGAAAATGTAAGAGAAAGTATGTGGACGTAAGATTTGTGGTGTGTGGTGTGAGGGGGAGGTCGTGAGGTGCGGATGAAATGGTAAAAATATAAGATGATGGGGTGCAAGGTGCGATGCTGAAGGTGAGAGGGTGTGGGTGTCAACAGGAGGAAGGGATGGACTGAAAGGGATGATCTGGCGTGTGTGTGTGTGTGTGTGTGTGTGTGTGTGTGTGTGTGTGTGTGTGTGTGTCACAGAGAGAGAGAGAGAGAGAGAGAGAGAGAGACGGAAAACTCAGCTCCCCTCTATCACCATGGGCTAAGGGGGTCAAGAGAACGTTACGTGATCCAGCCAACGTAACGCCAGCTTGTGTAACGGGACAAAAACCGCGAGGGGGTGGGGGTTGGGGGGAAGGGATGGGGTGGGCGAGAGGGGGTGGAGGATAAGGGTGGAGGTGGGGAAGGGATGGGGTGGGCAAGAGGGGGCGGCGGATGAGTGGGGTGAAGGGAAGTGTTGGGTATGGGTGGTGGGGAGCGTAAAGAAGGAGAAGGGGTAAAAGTTGGGAATAAAGGGGAGAGGAGCCATAGGGTGAGGGTGATGGTACGGGAGGGACGATATAGGATGACGGTGGAGAGGAGGGAGTGGGGATGATCGTAGTGGTGGAGGGAGTGATGTTATACTATGTGGGTGGGGTGGGTGTGGGACGAGGGAAAGCAGGGGAGATGGGGGTGGGGCAGGGGAGGAGGAAGGGTTGTAGTAGTGGTAGACGAGTGAGGGTGGTAGCGGTAGTCCTAGGATGGTGACGGGTTACTCCCTGGCCACTGTCCAATAATGAAGACGAGGAAGGAGGAAGATGAGGGGGGAAAAAAAAAAGTTTCCACCATTGCGATCCACTTTGCTCCACTCTAAAGAAACAAACAGACACACACACACACACACACACACACACACACACACACACAACGTTAAAAGGAGCCACAATCACCATATCAAAATCAAACGAAAGGTAAATAATTATGCCAACTTGCCTGATACACCTATATATATTTCTGACACCAACTCATCACTCGAGCGATCCCTGAAAACTAACCTAACAGAGCAACTAGAGTCAACAAACCTCAACCCATCCCAACCATACCACTCACATAACACACTAGCTCGGTTGATACGCCTAACCAATATTTCTATCAAGTAACACGGCTGCCTAACAAAGCGACCAAACCTCAAACAGTGATACAATATGCTAGATGGATTTATACCTTGTCTGCCCAGGGAGAACTCCAAACTTCTATGAAAAATAAAAGTTAGGAGGAAAAAGTTGACTTCGAGCTACAAAACTGGGCTTTCAATTAATGTAACTTGGGCAGCCACACCACCCACGAGAGAGAGAGAGAGAGAGAGAGAGTCAGACTACCCAGGATTAAGAGAGAGTTGTGTTTTAATCCCTTCAATCTGGTGGTGCTTTTTTTTCTTCCTTGATACCACCCCCACCCACACACCATCCACACACACACACACACACACACACACACACACACACACACACACACACACATCTAAACCACACCACACACCCACTGCAACACCCAAACCACACCACACACACCACAATCCCACATCATACCCTACACCGACACAGAGGTCAGTCAACCACACATGCACAGAAATATAATACAGGTAAGCACAGGTCGTTTGGCCAGACACGTATAAATGGATTAATAACACGTGCAATGGTCCTTAATCGTACGCCACTTTGCAGGTCATCATTTTAATAGCTCTCGTCTTGCCTAATGACTTCGGTATAGAGGAGAAATTAAGTTTTTTTTTTTTACTTTATGTTATTTTTTATTTATTTTGCATCATTAGGTCGAGAAATGTACACTGTAATGTTTTTAGTCGTGTAAACTCTATTATCAACGTGCACACACACACACACACACACACACACACACACACACACACACACACACACACACACACAGGCTTAATAATACGCTGAGTGGGTTGGTGATTGACAACCTCGCTGGCGAAGACACCCACTTGGGAAATTATATACCGCTTGTGTAGTGGCGCAGAGGGAGGAGGAGGAGGAGGACCAATAAGATGAAGGAACAAAATGGAGAATTTAAATGGCAGATGAGGGGGGAATAGTACAAATTAAAAGGAAGAAACGGAGAGAGAGAGAGAGAGAGAGAGAGAGAGAGAGAGCGCCAGGGCACTAAAAACAAGTGAGCCAACAGAAGACGAAGTCCGTAAAAACAGTTCAGAAAAATACTAAGACACACACCATCAACTCCTCACTTTGCCAGGCTGAATAACTCGTCTGGCAGGAGCTGTACTCTTTTCACTCTAACTTGGCTCAGATTTTCGTCCTTTAGCACTTTATTTCCCATAGCTCAGTGACAGAAAATGACTGTTACCACTCTACACTCCATTGCACTTCTTCGTGACTAGCGGCATAAATTAGTGTCAATCTCTCATTACAGCTCAGCATTCAAGATGGAGAGATGGTAATTTTGACCAAGGATGAGTTAAAACAGTATATTATATTTTATAATAAAAAAAGAGAACCCAAGGCTGAGAAACTGCGAAATTAGTCTTTAAAAAATGAACAAAAAGCCGAACTGGAGATCCGTTCTTTTCGAAATACCCGCACACACTGAAGGACTGGAGGTCCCTTTCCTTACGTGATTTATTTTTTTTATTCCCTAGGCAATGTACTTCGTTTTTTCCCTAAGCAATTTATTTTGCTTATTCCCCAGGGAATTTAGTTTGTTTACTACACCTTACTGTCCTCTTGTGTGACATAAATCCTCCCAATATCGCCAAACTCTGCACACATAACGTACAAAAGGATATTAACCATTCCTGTCCAGAAATAAATCGCTAAGGAAGAGATGTCGAGAATACAAGCCCCAGAGTTGACAAGCTGCACATGCGATTAACTAGGAGAGCATGTTTTAACTTAAACATTAGAGAGAGGGATAGAAAAGGGGTGAGGGTGTTCAGGTAGACAGGTGCTGCGTGTCCGCCGTAATGGGGATACTGTGAGCAGAGAACTAAGATGAAAAGTGACACAAGGGATGAAAGGATATGCTTCTAATCCCCTCCCATCACCAGAAATCTTACTTTAAAGGGAGTAAAATCGTCTGGTGGTGTTGAAAATAGGTTAAAATGACGTCAATGCTTCGTATTCTGTCTAGCTATATACTATCTGTCTATAGCTACTACGGAATTCTGAACTACTGCTCTCTCTCTCTCTCTCTCTCTCTCTCTCTCTCTCGTCTTTTCCGGCTCTAAAATGCTTCCTGTATTCATGTAAAATTCATCCGACCTGAATTTCCTTTTTCGAGTTGGATTTTTTTTTTATTCTCTTTCTCCGCGATGAAGTTTTTTCCCCTGGGCTTAATGTGTGTGTGTGTGTGTGTGTGTGTGTGTGTGTGTGTGTGTGTGTGTGTGTGTGTGTGTGTGTGTGTGTGTGTGTGTGTAAGAGATATATAGCTATAAATTTTCTTGGTTGTGTCACACATGAGAGAGAGAGAGAGAGAGAGAGAGAGAGAGAATCAACCGCACAACCCTCTCCTTGTTATTTACAGAGAAAACAATACATGCTCATACCCCTCCTCATTTGCATAGTCTCCCCTGTTACTTGCATCCTCGTTTTCTTTTGGTCCAGCCCTTTACATATTCTCCTGTTTCTTCTATAGTTCGCGTTTCTTTTCTCCTCCGTCTTGCATTTTTCTCTGTCTCTTTTTATCTTCCTTTCACGTTTCATTTCTCCTCCATCTTGCAATTTTCTCTAGTTTCTTTTATCTCCCTGAGTGCCCAGGCCAGAGAAGCGGCTGCGTTTGCCCAAGGGATTAAGAGCGGGAGTGCAAAAGTGATTATGCTCGTGTGCTTTTGTGTGGAATGGCATTTACGACACAAGTTTAGGGAATCTGTGCCGGAGAGATTCTAACTTCCGTGGTGATACGAACAGCGGGTGACTTGGTAGGCGATGGGGAGGAGGGCAGAAGGAGGGGAGAAGGGAGAGAAGGACGGGAGAGGAGGGGAAAGGGAGGATGGGAGAAGGCAGAGGGAAGACGGGAGAAGTGAGAGAGTGAAGAAAAGGAAAGAGAGGGATACGAGGAAGAGGAGAGGTGGAAAGTGGGGATAGGAAGAAAAGGAGAGGGGGAAGGGAGAATAGGAGGAAAGGAGTAGACAGAGAGGAGGAGGTGAAAAGATGAAGACAGGGATATTATAAGAGAGAGAGAGAGGCTAGAGAAGAGGCAGGAAGAAAGAGGGGATGAGGGAGACGACGGAAGAAGGCAGAGGAGGAAGAGGAGAGGGGAAAAAAAAAAAAGAGGGACTGGAGGAAAGGAGGAGAAAGAGGGGGCGAGTGAAAAGACGGGGTGAGGGATGTTGTGAGAGAGGCAAAGGACACGAAGAAATGAGGGAGAGGAAGAGAGAGGGAGAGTGGGTGGGGACAGAGAGGGGAGGAGACAAGGAAGATCGGAAATAAGAAAAGAGGGGAAAGGCATGAGAGGAGAAATTTGCGTAAGGCCAAGAGGAGAAGAGACGGAGTTAAGGGATGGGAAACGGAGGGTGACATGATGAGAAAAGTGAGAGACGGAGAGAGAGAAGAATGGAGGAAGAGTGAAAAGAAATTAGGAGGACGGAATGAGGGGCAGAGGGTGATCATGCGAGGAGGGAGGAAGAAATGGGGTGGAGGAGAGGGAAGGGAGGAGGGTAACTGACTTGGTAATGGTAATGGTAATTCTTAGGAGAAATTGGGTCAGACGAGGGATTGTATAGGGTGGCTCGGGCACCACAGAGGGGGTAGAAGGGTATGGGTGAGGATGGAGAGGTGGGGTGGGGTGTGTGTTGGGGTGAGGTGGGGTTAAAGTGGGGTGAAAACTGGGATGATCAAGGGCAGATGTAATATAGATAGATACAGATATAGACAGACAGATAGATACAGAGAGAGAAAGATAAACAGATAGACAGACAGATATAAAATGCATATGTGTTTTCCATATTATTAACCCTTCTAGTTTAATCCACTGGCAGACAAAGACACACCAACACGAGTTTCCCAGTTCGCAAAAATAGTAACCCAGCGAACCCAACCCACAGCCCAAACAACAGACCCATAACTCACACGCACGGGGACGAGCTAATAAAAACCCACAACAGGTTAACAGTGAAAGGTTTGGAGGCAATTACACAAAAATCCTGCGACCTGACATGACCCCCACGGGATGAGAGAGAGGGGGGGGGGTTCACACACACACACAAACACACACAAAAATGCAGGCGTATTGTTTTACCCTGGCCGCTTTCTCGTTGACAGGTCACATGAAATTCTCTTTAAATGGCTACAGAGTTCAAACCCATTTATTTCCATCACGTGCGGTATTTTTCATTTAGTTCTTGATGCCTGCACGCGATTTACTTACGCTAAATGAAATTAATAAAAAATACGATAAAGATAATAATATATATAAAGTACAAACCAAATAAAAACAAAAAGTAAGAATGATTATTTACAGAAAATAGATTATATTAACAATCCCTAATTTCACAGCTTCTAACATCAAATAAAAACCGGGTATAAATAATTAGAATTCTCTCTCTCTCTCTCTCTCTCTCTCTCTCTCTCTCTCTCTCTCTCTCTCTCTCTCTCTCATTTTTAATTAAAGCATCGATCTGTGTTTTGCAACTTATTTTTTCACTTCTGTTCATTTCCACAAACATTTATCCTCTCTCTCTCTCTCTCTCTCTCATTTACATAATTATGGCATGGCTTAGACAAGGAGGTAATTATTCCAATCCCTTACTTCCCCAGAATAATTGCGCAGCTTATAAATGCGTACAGGCAATTCCATTTACCTTCAAAATAATTAGTTCGTTCAAATAAGCCTGATTAATGTAACCCTTTAACCAGAATTATTGTCAAGTTGAAATGCTACTTGCCCTAGGGTGGGAAAGGAGGTCCGGATGATGATGATGATGATGATGATGATGATGATGATGATGATGGTGAAAAAAATGTAGGGAGAGAGATAGGTAGACAGACAGACAGACAGACAGGCATAGACGGAAAGACACGGGGACAGACAGTTAGATGGAGGCAGTAAGAGACAGGTAGACAATATTAACTTCCATGCCCAAAACTAGCTTTAAACAAGACTAGTAACCCCACACGAACAGAAATACACTTATGAAGGAAGGTTTCAGTGAGTGTTGGATTTATAAAACACGGCACCAGTGAGGCATGTGGTTGAAGCAGAAATACATTCGTAAATAAGTAGCCAGAACGTGCCATACTCAAGAATAAATCGGCAAGGAAGAGGTGCTACGAAGCCTCCTTATCACACGAAAACATGGTAACAGCATGTCATATGAGAGAGAGAGAGAGAGAGAGAGAGAGATGAGAAGTGGCGCAGCGTGACCTCTCAATGCCACATATAAACACAAATCGGTAAGAAAGAGGTGCTATGGAGAACAAGGTATCTCTATATATACACCTACACTCCCACCCACCCACTCCCACACGTCGCCGGGGTATATTTAATGAGTCTCCGCTGCACACCTGCCGGCATCTTGTCAACTCGCTCCTTGTCTCAAATTAGCAGCATCTTACGTCACACAGGTACCTTAAATACTCGAGACGGCGCCTCATATTGTTGTCGTGGTGTGGACTCCAGCTTGGCGTTCACCCTACACAGCCCACGGAGGAAGCGTTTTTGTTTTTTTCATTGGTTTGGTGAATGTGCCTAGATTTCCGCGCGTCTGGGATGTCAGGAACCCTAAATCCATATATTTGACGGCATGGTGTTAGAATTAGAAGTCTTTGTTTAGAAAAAATATATATATATATGTGATGGATTTAATCTACCCCTCCACTAAAATACCCCTTGTTCACCTACTGACCCACAACCACATCCTTCCCTCTCACTAATCCACCCCCTTCCACCGCCTCCACTTGCCTCTAAGAATTTCCTAGCACCTCTTCCTAAGCCATATATTCAAACACTATGCCTGTTCGTTACTAACCCAAAAGGGGTCGATTTTGGAGAGAAAAAAGAAAACTCTTTCCTAAGCGATTTTTGCTACAGAGAGAGGAGAAAGAGAGACGGGAGGAGATTGCTAAAGTGTAATGAAAAAAATTAATCGCTAATGAAGAGGCGCCATGAAGCCTCCTATTCCCTGACAAGAGAGAAATGCTAAAATATAAGTAACTAATGAACAAAATAAATCGTTAACTAGAAGCGGTGTCAAGGCACAGCAAACTTGTCCCCGGCAGTCATTCTAGTGACGACGTATAAACATAATAGGATATCTAATCAAAGATGTCACATATCAAATCTGGAGTAAATCGGGTGAAAACTGACGATTTTATGCCCATTTGAAATTTTACCCACCTGATATTGACCCCCCTACCGCTAACTGTGGTGTGATCCCCACCCCTGATGTAATAAGGCATGTTATAGGATGCAGATTTGAATCATGCACCTTCAGGTTTTAGTTTCAGATCGATATGACGAATCTGAAAGGAGTTATGGCGAACAAACGATTAAAAAAAAAAAAAAATGGGGGGCCTACAGCCCCGGCCTTGGCCCAACTAGGCCAAAATCAGGTGATCACAAGATCATAACCCATCATCCCTGTAATTTTAGTCAAAATCGCACCAGAAGTTTTTGCGTAAAGTTGTTAACAGACACAGACAGACAAATCGAGTGAAAACAATACCCGTCCCCGAGCCCCTCCGGGGAGAAGGGTAATGAAGAGGAGCCAGGAAGCGTCCAATCCCCTAACGAATTCAAATCCCCCATTCTGATTGGTGGGCTGTGGTGCGTGATGGCGGGTGGTGATTGGCTGGCCCCGCATAAAGCCTTCCTCTGATTGGTTCCCGCCCCGCCCGCCACCACACACCATCAGGCGGGTTGTTGTGTGAACGTGACATTGAATCCTGATTCTAACATATTACTGGACTGAACGTGAGACTGAACAATACTTCAAAATATTTTTACACTGAACGTGAGATAAAATATACCTAGACTGAACGTGTGATTGAACGATGGATTTCTAAATATTCCTTGACAACGTGAGACTGAATGATGGATTTTTAAGATATTCCTAGACTGAACGTAAGGTAAAATATCCCTAGACTGAATGTGAGATCAACTAAACATTTTAACATTCCTAGACTAAACGTAAGATTGAACATTACATTTAAAGACATTCCTAGATTAAATATTCCTAGATTAAACGTGAGACTGAACAACTGATTTTTAACTATTTCTAGACTGAACGGGGCTAAACAGTGGTTTTTAAGATATGCCTTGACTGAACGTAAGATGGAACAATGGATTTTAAGATATTCCTAGACTGAACGTGAGACAGAACAATGGATTTCAAGACCCCATCATGTTTCTCAATATCTAAACCAAGCGTAAAGACATGCGTTAATTTTTTATATTTTTTTTCTAGACTGCTGAGATTGAACAAAAAACTTGCACATTTTCCCGCAATAAATAAATACATAAACACGTAAAAGTGACCAGTCCAGTATATTCCAAACTAAGCGTGGCATTAATACAATAAATTTTGAAATAATTTTAGATTGAACGTGAGCTTTATTGAGTCTACTTTTTTTTGGAACGTGAGACTTCATATACTGAGGGAACTCCGGACTGAACGTACAATAATATATATAAAATTGCTTTTCCTAGCCTAGACGTGAAACAGAACGATGCTTTCTGAGATATTTGTAAACTGAACGTGAGATTGGTGACGATTCATTTTTGATATCTAGTTAAAATGATAAGCAGATTGGTACGGATCTTGGAGGTTATGAGAGAGAGAGAGAGAGAGAAACAAGCAGAGGGCGAAATATTACCCACGTACAACTTAAAACACCAAACACAAACATAACCAGCGTACACATTCCTTCGCTGCCCATCTTCTTATCGGCGTGGCTGGGATATTTCACATGACACCGCTGGCTATCTCCCTTATCTCTCAATTTCCCAGGCAATTAATCTCCCACTATCTCTGCTCATTCATCTCGCCTTCTTACTGTCGCACGTCAAGGAGAGGAAGGGAAGGGAAGGAGAGAGAAGGAAGAAAAAAAAAAGAAAGAAAAATAAGAGGAAGGAGGGGAGGGGAAGGGAAGGATGATAAGGAGTGAAAAATGGAGAGTGCAGTGGAGGATGAAAAAGAAAATTAGAAAAAAATTAAGGAAGGAAGGAACGATGGAAGGAGAGGAAGGAAACGAATAGCAAGAGAAAAGGAAAGAAAGGGAAGGGATGAGAAGAGGAGGGAAGGAAGGGAAGAACACGAAAGGAAAGGAAAAGAAAGCAAGGCAAGGAAAGGAAAGGAATGCAAGGAGGGGCTAGGCAAGGAAAAAGCTAAAGATACGAGACAGAGAGCATAAAGACGACAGATTTCAACATGCCGTGACGCAGGCACAGAAAACTACGTCAATACACGGGTGCTGAGTCATCCCCAGACCCCATTTGTTACACGGTGCCACGGATCTTAACACTTTCTGACCGACGACTTATTTTAT
>NC_137042.1:27959278-27969278 GCF_032717465.1 Coenobita brevimanus
GGTGAAGGGGTGTATGGCAAGGGTTAGAGAGAGTAAGGGTGAAGAATTCTAAGGTGAGGGAGTATGAGGGTGAAGGAAAGAGTGTGTAAGGTGAGGGAGGGGTGAGAGTACTCGTATGTAGTGTGAGAAAGTGTGAGAGTTGGTAAGGGAGGGAGAAAGAGGACAGGGTGAGGGAGATTAAGGCAAGGAAAGGTTGGAGATGAGGGAGAGTGAGGGAGAGTAAGATGTGAGGTGGGGGAGGGTAAGGGAGTGTGGCTCTAGGGTGAGGGAAAGTGAGGCAGGGTGTGGGGCGAAAGGGGGTGAGAGATAATGGGGAGTAAGGGAGAGTGTAGTGTGCAGTGTGAGACCGAGGGTGAGAAGGAAGCAAATGGTAGGGTGAAGGGTGAGGAGAAATTAGGATGAAGGGTGGTGTAGGGTGAGAAAGAATCAGGGTGAAGGGTGGTGATGCATTAGGGTGATGTAAGATGGGTGGTGGTGTAAGACGTTGTATGGCAGGGTGAGATGAGGTCATTACACGGGGTCATGGTAATGGTAATGGGGCAATTATACGCTGCAATGGCACGCTGTTACCATTATGACCCACACCAAGGCACTCACGATGGCATGTTGCAAACCACTCACATAAGAATATTTTACACCAGAAGAAAAATATAAAGCAGAACAGTAATTAAAAAAGAACATGGATTTATACAGACTCCAGCGCTATACTCTCTTTACTCTAACTTGGCCTAAAACTGCCATCCCTCCACCTTGAGTGCTCAGTTGTAACAATCTGATTTACACTAAAATGTGATGCTAGTCACGAAGAAGTGCTACGGAGAGGATGTGAAGCCGAAGTACTGCCTTACTCTACAACTGAGCTACGTGGAATAAACTGCAAACGGGCGAAAATCTCGGCGAAGGTGAAAAAATTAGAATGTCTTATATTTCTCTCATGTTTCAACCAGGCGATTTTATTCCGTGATCTTTTTTAACTGGACACATAACACTAAACCTTCAATAACCCCTCAAGTACACTGACCTCTCCTACGCTGAATAAAATCATCCGGAGTATGCTAGAATATTCCTAAAACCAAGGCAGTGAAAGGGACTGATAAGCATATGCTAAGACTTACACACACACACACACACACACACACACACACACACACACACACACACACACACACACACACACACACACACACACACACACACACACACACACACACACACACACACACACACACACACACACACACACACACACACACACACAATTACCGTACCAAGCATTCATCCTTCCAAAAAAGCTACAGAAACCTCAAACACCAGCTCTCTAAATCACTCAAAACATTAAAAACAAGTTAAAAGCCCCCTCCCCCTTCCCCTCCCCCCAGAAAAAAGAAACGTGAATCGTGAATTTCGTCAGTGAGAGAGAGAGAGAGAGAGAGAGAGAAAGAGAGAAGGGGGGGGAGGTCAATCTGTGAGTCGGCCATAGAGAGAGAGAAATGAGGGGGTGTGAGCGGATGGATTTGCGAGGTTGTTACCGACAGGGAACCGCAGTGAACGATAAAATGGAAGTGAATAAAATGCACTGGCTGGAACTGGCGGTGTTGGTGGAGAGATTGGGGATGTGGGCCGTGTGAACTGTGCTCTACGTATATCACCACCATCATCATCACCATCATTCATCATCAAAATCATCCTTGTGACATATATACCAACGCTTTACCATCATCAGCACTATAAATCAGCTTAATGACAACACAACAAATCATCTTAATGACACACAAAGGCCTTTATTTTCCTTTTCTTTTTACTTATTTATTTATTTAGCTGCTGTTAGACTGTATTAAACTCTGACACTTATCAATGAAAAAAAAAAAAATCTTCCTTGAACCCTCCTACACAATACCAATTTTATTTATTTCCATGACTATTTCACTTTGAGAATGCCTACCAGGGTGAAGGATTTTTTCCCCCTTAACTCCAGGCATAGACTCAACAGCTCGTTCCCTGAAGCCCAGGTAGTCCTCGCACCGTAAGCGTTAATCATTTATTTAGTTTTTTACATGTCTGTGGTTTTTCTGGGGGATAAACAGAAAGATATTTGGCACAGTAAAAAATATATATATGATTTTTGGCATGGTAAAAAAAAAATAATATACACTCTTTAATACGACAAGCATCAAAATATATCAAAATTCCCCGTCCTGTGCTTTAAATATCAAGGTACAGAAAGGGGTAGGTGGGTGGGAGACTTTTGCTGCGCGTGTACATTTATCCCTGGTGGGGTGGGTAAGCCAATGCAGGGCAGGGATGAGCCGATAGATCTCGTTAGTGTCCGGCCCTGTGCTTTCACTAATTGACAGCGGAGGCAGGGAAGGGAAGGGGAAAGAGGAGAGAGGAAAGTAGAGGGGAGGAGGACAACACAAAACAGAACGGAAAAGATGGAAGGGAATGAAAGAGAAGTGAACAGAATGAATACGAACGGTATGGAAGAAGAGAAGGGAAGGGAAGGGCAGTGTATGGTTGTGTGGGACAACACACACACACACACACACACACACACAAAGCTGATCACATAAGAAAAAAGAAAGTAGGGATAGTACATGGGCAAGATTATACTAATATGCTAAAATTGAGTCTCTTGAGAAAATACAATACTTTCCAGCAGACACAGACCAAACTCAGACGCTCCTTATACCTGAAGAGGATCCAAGACGGGCCCAAAGTGTTGCATTTTCACAGAGAAAACAAATTCCATGACGACAGAAATAATGACAATGATGATAATGAAGATGATAACGATGACAAGATGGCGGTGATGTTGGGGATAACAATGATGATGACAATGACGATAAAAAACACGATAAGGATGACAATGACGATGATGATGACAATGAAGATGACGATAAGCATGGCAAAGAAGATGACGATAACAATGACGATAACGATGACAATGAAGCTTATCAACAATTTCCACATAGATTTAACCCTTTCCAAATGAATAATTTACAGCACTTTGAAATAAAAATAAAAAAATAAAAAATAAATATAAAAAGGCGTCCTAGGGGTGACTCCTTCAAAATTTAATAATATTCGGCTCTTGGGGAATTCTTATATAGCGACTTCCTCCCCCACACAGTACCGGTCTATTTACTGTGCTCTTGTACTGTGGAAGGCACGGTACTCATTCCTGGTGTGTGTGTGTGTGTGTGTGTGTGTGTGTGTGTGTGTGTGTGTGTGTGTGTGTGTGTGTGTGTGTGTGTGTGTGTGTGTGTGTGTGTGTGTGTGAGACAGACAGAGAGAGAGAGAGAGAGAGAGAGAGAGAGATTTACTACATAAATTTCAGATAAAATAATCGAAAGTCAGAAGGAATGGAATATAAAAACGAAAAATGTCTGAGAGAGAGAGAGAGAGAGAGAGAGAGAGAGAGAGAGAGAGAGAGAGAGAGAGAGAATCACACAAGTCAGTGAAGATTTTTAATTAACTAGCTTCCGGTGCTCTCCCGCGGTATTGGCCCAGCCCTCCACACACTAAATTACTGCCCCGAGAGAGAAAGAGAAAGAGAAAGAGAGAGAGAGTGAGAGAGAGAGAGAGAGAGAGAGAGAGAGAGAGAGAGAGAGAGAGAGGAAGGGAGGAGAGAAGGAGGGAGGAGAAAGAGCTCTCCACACTCTAAATGACTGTTTTCTAGAGTCGTGATATTGAGGCCGAGGGAGAGAGAGGAGGAGGAGGAGTACAGAAGAGACAGAAGAAGGAGGAGGCGGAGGGATAGGATGGGAGGGGGAGAGGGAGGAAAGAGGGGCGGAAAGGGAGAGAAGCGAAGTAGGGAGAGGGGGAGAGTAGCGTGTGGGTGAGTGGTTGAGGAGGGAGGAGAGTTATGGAGAGGGTGAGAGGGAAGTGGGTGGGGGAGGGGAAATGATGGGAAAAGATGGAAAAAGATGAGAAGAGTCAGAAGAAAAGTGGGAGTGGGTGAGGTGGGGGGGGGGAGGGAATTGTGTGGGGAAGTGGGGCGATGATGCTGATGATGCTGATGATGCTGATGATGATGATGACGATAATGAAGATGGAGGCTTTCATACTCCTAACTGAACAAAATCTATATCACACACACACACACACACACACACACACACACACACACACACACACACACACACACACACACACACACACAATTAAGGGGTGTCTTCAGTTAATCTCTTCCCTTCTCTCAGCTTCCCCCCCCCCCCGAGGGATCCAGCAACCTACAGTGTGTGTGTGTGTGTGTGTGTGTGTGTGTGTGTGTGTGTGTGTGTGTGTGTGTGTGTGTGTGTGTGTGTGTATCATCACCATCATCATTATTTCCACCTGATGATGGAGTGAATCAGCATCCAGAAACAAGGAAGGAGAATGTGCAGAAAAATGGAAACTATCAACACCACAATGACTTCACATCTTCACACAAACTTGGCGGAGATTTTCGGCCTTTTGCAGCTTATTTCCCTTGAGTTAGTGGCAAAACAAGACAATACTACAGCTCTACATCCTCTACCAAGCACTTTTTCGTGACTAACATAATTATTCTAGTGTTGATTCCTTGTTACAGCCCAGCATTCAAGGTCTAGAGATGGCAATTTCGGGACAAGTTAAAGAGGACAGGGTAGAGCCACGGCATACGGTCTCCACGGGGCTGCATGAGAGAGATAATCACTTGGAGCGTAAACGAAATTGCTGAGGCGAGGCTGCAACGATAACGCCCTGTTGAGGTGAAGGGCATCGGCGTGGTGGTACAGGAAGTGATTGCGAACACCATTACGGGATTGCTGCAGCGAGTTCATTAACCAGAAGCAAGGACTGGTTGATTTCAGGTGGTGTCGGTTTCAGCTGGTTTCGGTTTGAGTTGGTCTGTTTTAGTAGGAGTTGGTTTGTTTCACTTTGAGTTGGTTTGTTTCAGTTCGAGTTGGTCTGTATCAGTTTCAGGTGGTTTCAGTTTCACTGGAGCTCCAGTGATTAAAGGTGTGCCCATGTAGCTGTGAGCAGGCTAATGGGTTTCCTAATCACTGTGCCTAACGGAGGGGCACTTAGGGCTGATGGAGTTAACTTGTGGGGCACTTTTACCAGCCTCACTAACGAGATGGAGGGAGAGCCAGCTCACAAGGACATGGAGTGCCGGTAAACGCTGACAGGGTGGGATGTAGAAATTGGCGACAAAATAATGACAGACGGCCCTCTCCTTCCATTATTCCTTATAAGAACGCAAGGCCTGACATCTCATCTTCCCACCCCGAACTGCGGTGTTCTGCCTCACATCTCCGTCTCCACTGCAGTTAAAATGTGGGATCTAACATACAGGACTGTCAGTTTGGTGGCACACACGACAGCCACCCGGGGAATAATGTCAGCGGTGTCAGGTACTGCGGTGTGTACCCAGGTCAGACCACAGCTACTCGTGAACTGACTCACTCGCCAACACTCATGACTAGGTTTGTTGACTATTCTGACTACTCTGACTCTCCTTACCTCTTCGGATACGCTCCACATATTAGGTTTCGCATAACTGTTCTCACGTTATGATGCTCTTTCCTTTTTTTTTTTTTTTTTTTAGCACAGTGACTACAGTTTACATTATCACTTTAACCCCTCCGCATTATCACTTTCACCCCAGCACTACGGTTATGAACTCTTGTCCCTTGCTACTACCAAACGATACCACGTAATTAGAAGCACCCCGCTCGTAATCATAAGCCTAATGAAAGATACATCTAACACCTGGAATTAAAAAAAAATAAAAAGGCCCCTCCAGAACTGATTGAAGTCATCTGGAGGTGGCGAGAAATAAATATACAAAGCGTCCTTGGGCTGAATGCGATAAATTGTCTCGAGGAAGTAAAGAGGTTAAAATGTTGCCAGTCACGCAGAGGTAATGGGTGACTGCAGGAGAGTGGACGGTAAATGAGAGCCAAGGGAGATTTAGTAAAAGAATAGGAGGCCAATGACCTCACATGTCTGCCTTACGGTCGATAACTCCATACTCCATGCATCTTTATTTGAGCGGGAAAATAAAAATATCTTGTGAAATGTGTGGTGAGGGAAGAACAAAAAGGAGGGGGGTAAGGGAAGGGGAGGTGAGGGTAAGGGAAAGGAGGGGAGAGGAAGGGAGGCGGGAGATGGGGAGGAGAGGAGAGGAGAGGATAGGGAAGCTGAGGTGAGGGGATGGGGATGAGGTAAAGCCTAGTGTCAACAAGCGTGCGAGCCCTCATTAACACCACCCTAATCACCCCATAGCCATAAATTAACAGGATAATGAGATTGGGGGACGGGTGGGGGTGGATGATGGACGGGGGAAGGGGAAAGGGGCGGGGAGAATAAACACATTCTGACACAGACGTGGCATCAGAGAAAGGGACATGACACCTGGGGAGGGATGAGGTGACACGGTAGACAGGGAGGTTGACAGAGGAGGCGGAAGAGTAACAGACGAGACAAGGTACTGACAGGGGAGGCAGAGGACACGGAAGGAGGAAGAAGGGACGGTAGGGAGGTGAAGTGGAGGTGATGGGGAGGAGGAAATGAGGTGTCAGAGAAGAGAGGTTGCAAGTTGAAAGGGGACTGGAAGATGACAGGGATAAAGGGACAAAACAGGAGGAACGTGAGGTAGGAGGGAGGGGAGGAAAGGTTAAGAGACAGGGAGATGACAGTGGGAGAGGAGAAATGAGGAGGCAGGGTGAAGGAGGGAAAGGGAAAGGGAGGAGGAAATGAAAACTGGGGATGGGGGATGGTATGTAACTGTGAAAGGGAGTCAATTACAGTTGTCAGCCTGGCGATATTTATGGCTGTCAAAGTAGATCACACTCGGGAATGAGGGGTGGATGCCAGGAGAGGGTAGTATGGACGTCAAGCGAGAGTGTAGATGTCAAAAAGGTGAATGTAAGTGTACAGTGAGGGGATGGCGTATGTTTGAAAATGTGGGTGTCAAATGAAGGGGGTATGGATGTCAAGCGTGAGTGTGGATGTCAACGGTGAATACACTCGTGGGTTAAGAGTGAGGGAGTAGTGTGCGTTTGAGTATGAACTGGGTGTCAAATGAGGGAGTTATGGATGTCAAGAGTGAGTCTGGATACCAGTGTGAGTGTCTATGTGAAGCGTGAGAGTAGTGTGCACTGAGAATGAATGTGGTTGTCATGTGAGGGAGTGCATATGTTTGGTGACGGAACTTTGGGTGCTACAGGAAGCATATGTATGGCTACCAAGGAAGGAACGTACGCAGGCATACCAAGGAAAACGGATATGCATGCAAAGGATGGATGCCAGGGAAAATATACCAAGGAGGGAGGGTTGCTGAGGGTGCCAAGCAAAGTATAAGTGGCTGCCAGAGACGAGGGGGTATCGTATGGGTGCCAAGGGTAAAGACCAACTGATGATCTGTGGCTGCCAAGAGGGATGCATACAAGTCTTACACATGGATACCAAGGGCGAGGCCACAACAAAGACAGCATTATCCTTAAGTGTCAGTAATAAATTTTTAATGAAGGACGCCTTTCTCGTTATCATCTTTATCACCTCACTGCTTTATATAACTACAGTAAAATTATCTACACTCTCTTCACCTTCACTGTGCCTACAATTGCCATCTCTTTCTATACATCTTGAGTGCTGAGATGTAACAATAATTTAACACTACCATATGATGCTAGTCACGAAAAAGTGCCAAGGAAACAATGTAGCTGTTTCCTTTTTCCGCCACTGACCTTAGTGAAACAAGCTACAAAAGGACGAAAATCTGGGCCAAACTGAGGTGAAAAGGTTAAGAAAAAAAAAAAAAAAAAAAACTACTAAGTGCTAAGAGTAAATGAAATAAAAAGATAAATAAATAAATCACATGAATATCGGCCAAAATTCTAAAGACGAGGTGAATACTACTGTACAAGAACACAATGATTTATTAGGCAGATTAACTCTCTCTCTCTCCCTCTCTCTCTCTAGTTTGTTATAGTTCCCCCGAATCTCCTTTCTCGTTGTTTTCTTGTTTCTGCATCTAACCTTACCCAGCCCTACGTGGGAAAATGGGTAATGATGATGATGATGATGATGATGATGATGATGATGATGATGATGATGGTAGTGGTGGTGGTGGTGGTGGTGGTGATGACTGATGTTGCTAGTTATGATGATGAATATTTATGATGATGATGATGACGATGATGATGATACAGGGTGTCCCTTGGTATCCTACAGACGAAAATGACATGTGTTTCATTTTCACAGGTAATGGATGGAGAAAGTGAGCAGAGGAAGCTGTGCAAACGGTGAAAGTGAGTACAAGAAACGGCAGAGGAAATGAAAAAGTCAGTAGGATGATTGAAAATGAGTAGAGAAAGTAAGAAAGTGAGAGATAGCGAATGTAAGTGAAGGAGGTAGTGAGTGAAGGCGTGTGAAAGTGAGAAAATAAAGTGAGAAAGTAGGGAAAGTGAGTAGAGATAGTAAAGTGAGTGAGTTACGAGGAAATTGTGAGTGGGTGTAGGTGATACAGTAATGAAGATAGTACACTAAGTGAAAGTGAGGGAGATGGCGGTAGTTAGCGAAAATGAGTGAAAGTGTGCAAAGGAAGTGGTGAGGATAGAGAAAGCAAAAGAATCGATGAAGATAGTGCAAGTGAGTAAAAGAAGCGGTAAAGGTAGTGAAAAAGGGTAAAAGAGGCGGTAAAGAGAGTGAGAGTGAGCAAAAGATAGTGAAAGTGAGAGGCAGGGAATCATGTTAACGTCCACGGCTTGTCACTGTCGCCCCAAACTCGTTTATGTGAGAGAGAGAGAGAGAGAGAGAGAGTGTGTGTGTGTGTGTGTGTGTGTGTGTGTGTGTGTGTGTGTGTGTGTGTGTGTGTGTGTGTGTGTGTGTGTGTGTGTGCAATAAATCAGTGAGTGAATGAATTATTATTATACAAGATAAATGACATGTTCGTGTACTAACCGGGTAAATATTAGTAATTATGAGTGACTGATTGAATGAGTATATAAATGAGTAATTAAATAAACACACAGTCAACATCCACTCCAAACACACAAGCAAAAACACAAGCACACATTCCAGACACATTCTAAACACAAAAGCACAGAGTCAACACATATTCGAAACTCTTCTACACACACACACACACACACACACACACACACACACACACACACACACACACACACACACATACACACACACACACACCGGCATACAAACACACCCCCATCACACACGGCAAACACACAAGCACTGAGCCAACACACATTCCAAACACATCTTTCTAGGCAATGCGGTTTGGCAGGCATACACACATAGCCCTACCCTCGCTCACTCAACTCTCACTCCCTCACACACTCACCCTCTTTGCTGGCCCGTCACCTCACGCACACGCAAGCACTTACAGGCAATCAAAACCCATCGCAAGAAAACAAAACATAAGCAAGGATACGTTTTTATGAGTAAACTGAAGCAATTCCATTCACAAACAATCCCAGGGAACAAAGATCCATGACCAAACACAAGGAAAACCACAACAAATCACAAGCAAACAAAAACAAACACCCAAATTCCTCTCTTTATTTTCCACGCAAAAATATCTATCAGTTTGCATCTATATCCTGCCTGACGCTGCGTCCTGTGAGGAGTTGCTTCGACTAAAAGACCTCCAGGCAAATCTCTGTCCCTCCTAAGTAAGACCACTCTCCACGGCACGTCACCACCATCCCTCATAATTTTACTCTCTCTCTCTCTCTCTCTCTGGTCCAGCAGTCCTCCTATGTGTCACTGCTTGGGCGCTAATACCCACCGTCCACACATTATAGGACTGTCTCGTTCGGGCCTGGTGTGATGGTATTAGTGGGGGTGTTTTAATGGCATGTCGGTGGGTCTTGAGGAAGTATAAAGAAACTCACAATCACAAACTGGGAAGCTTTAGGATCGGTGTCGCGTCCATTTAAACACTGCTCTATCCACTCCACCACCACCTACCCAATTACTTCCCAATTCACACACACACACACACACA